>NC_047024.1:28209601-28342101 GCF_902652985.1 Pecten maximus | reverse complement strand
ATAATTTTGTCCAGGTTTGCTCTCAGTACAGAACTGTTGAAAAGTTACGACTGGTTGATTTTTGGAAGTGTCTTGGTCATTTTTCCAAAGTATTTGCCACCAAAACCAACAAGACTTCTATTTAGGTGACTGTGACCTTTTTCAGTTATTTTTTTTACAATTTTGTCACATTGTGTTTTTAAATCTGACATTTATTGAACAAAAACTTCAAAAATATCATTTTTAATCCAATATTGAATTTGTATCAGACCGAAAACTAAAACTTGCAATTTACACTCTGTGACCTTTGACACCTGAAATTTCTGTGAGCCTAGAAAAATTCTAATGTTTTGAATAACTAGCATACAATATGTAGCTGTCCTTGAAGTATCTTCCTACACAATGTTAGCATTATCACAGATTTGCCGCAGAAAAGGTTCAAATTGGCACCCCCCCCCCCCCCCCCCCCCCCCCCCCCCCCCCCCCCTCCTTTATGGGCAGTTTAAGCAGTTACTTCTCTTTGTTGGAAACAACGAAAGGATTGTGGAGAAGCATTTTACTGTTCGAAATTAAGAAATTCTTCAGCCTAATGTAGATTTCAAAATTACATGTAGTAGTTTAAAAAAATATTCACCCACTTACTTCCTCCCTGAGTTTATTAAGTTTTATATATATGATATTATTATTATTTTATAATTTCATATGTTTCCAATTCGGGATTCAGTGTAGCAGAGTTTAGCAACTCCAACACAGACTTATAATGCGTTTTGAAATACATTTACCGTAATCATACGACTACCATATTTATGTGTTTAGGAGTAGTGATTTACTCTTTATACATACAAGATGAATTTGTGGAGGTGAATGCTTCTAGAAAGTTCGTTGTCGAACTTGATTCTTTCCTATGATTACCCACTCCATGTGGTCACTAACGTTGTTTATCACTACATATATCAACATATATATATTAATGAATGATCGAAAGCATGAATGAATGTAGCATACCATTTGAAAATTGGTACGTTGATGCTTTACTTTGTTTAATACTTTGTTTTAAAGTGTTTACCTGAATAAACAGAACGAATGGATTCACATACGTATTTGTCTATGTATTGATGCATTAACAGAGTTTATGAATGCTACCGTGTGAATGGATCCAGATATCGAACGATATGGTCAGTTGTAGCTGTCTAAGGACAGACCCAAACAGCGTTACTGTGTATCCGCTATCTGTCTGATATTTAAAGTGTCACTACATCAATATTTGTCATTTTGTGATTGTTCACTAACCCTTTCTGAAAATAGGGTTTTATTGTTTCTATTGTGTATAACGAGCTGTGGTAAATATATAAAAGAGAGATTTTCATTAGTAGCTCCATAGTGATCGATTCATGTTCAAATGTTTTGTGCATTATAGCATCATTATCATGGCTTGAGATGGGCAGAACATTTTACACTCAGTGTAGTGAACATTTCAAACAGTTTTTCAATCAATGTGATATTTAAGATTAATTAAAGTTCGGTAGGCAGCCCATATGAACACTCGACATAGTTTATCATTGGTGTTGAATCGACATATGGTATTGTATACAGATGCTTGAAAAATCTCGCCCGAATCTAAACAAAGTACATTCCTGGTTAATGAAAATCTCCAAAGCGTTAATGAGGGCGTTCCAAAGGTGAGTAAAGCTAACTTTCTGATAACATTCCGCGTTAACTATTGGTATGCGACACTTCCAATTGCATTGCCAATGATCTATGGGGAATTTGTTCAGATACTGAATATCTTTTTTAACATGAACTACTTGTGTGTACTTTCTTTCGCGGTTTCTGGATTTCAAATTATCTAATGGGTACAAACATTCATGGTTAGCCCGTGTAACAATAATATAACAATAATATAACAATAATATATATACAATAATATTCCCTGTATTTTTATACCCCCGATACGAAGTTACGGGAGTAGACTGGAATCTGGTTTTCTGTCCGTCTGTAGATTTATCTTGTCCGGACCACTTCTCATTAACTAATGCGCCGATTCCAATGAAACTTCACACACATATAGAGGGCCATGTGTAGATGGGCACGCGACTTTTCTCTCTCAAGATTTTGGTTGCTGTGGTAACTGGTCAATGTAAACAGGCTTTCTGATAATAATTTTATCCGAACCACTCGTTCTAAACTGGAGGGCCGATTCTAATGAAACTTCACACAAATGTAGAAATGTGCTTGCAGCTGTTTAGATTCCAGAATTTTGGTTGCCATGGTTACTGGTCACTATCAGCAGACATTTGAAAAGATATTAATTATGAACATGCGATCAATCATTTCGACAAACCTCGGTATAGAAACAACATAAATCAAGAGTATAACAAAGCAGTAAAGAGGGATAGTCGCCACACGCCGTTACCGATAAGTGGATAATATTTGTATTGTCTCTGGTATCAACCCTGTGGAAGGGTTTTCATCAGGACAAACCTTTTTAGAAAATAGTTCTCCTGAAGTACCTTTCAGTGAAACTGTTACAGGAATAATCACTGAAAAGTAAATTTGAGATTGAAAGATCAAAACTGACAGACTTTACTAAGGTCACGTTGAGATTGTTTCTAAATCATTCGGTGATACAATAAATATTGTCATAGGTTTTCGGAAGGTTTTCTTTAATATTGGATCCCTAGATGTTTGGATCACCTTTTGGTCCCTGGATGTTTGGATCACCTTTTGGTCCCTGGATGTTTGAATCACCTTTTGGTCCCTAGATGTTTGGATCATCTTTTGGTCCCTGGATGTTTGGATCACTTTTTGGTCCCTAGATACAGGTTTATTTTGTACTTTCCTTTGCAATAAATTAATGAACCTATTCACTCAAAGCATAACGACAATGTTTGTTACCCAGGGTGAAGTTGTGATAAAATATCAACGGAACCAATTACGTACTGTGTGCGGTCATTCACTGAATCATCAGATTAAAATCATTTTCAATCAATCTGTTTCTCAGTAAATTCCTATCTAGTTAGATAGATAAATCTAAATATATACAAACTTACTCTGATTATCAAAAAGATAAGATAGTATCTAATGACTCATCTAATTAAAAAGTAAAACTCCAGAATGAATGAATCTAATTTAACCTACGATATCATATTCCTGTATGAATCAACAATCACCCTATGGTGGAATTCTCCTTATACTGATGTTAATAATTTGAGAAAAAAAAATCAATTTATGAAGATATTACATGTATTTCTGTCTTAACAAGGCATATAGGTTTATGATAATTATTTATTAGTTTTCAATTCAAATGATTGCAAAGAAAATATATCCATTTGCATTTGAAATTACTTATATATATACAAACTCTATTTAGATGTATTGTATTCTTCATTACCAAGAATGTATACCCGGAACGTTATTTCCGGTATGTTTTTTTTCAGTTATATATTCTAATTTCCGGTTTTCCGCACTCGTTTTTTTGTTATATCGTATTGTGATCAAGAGGTTTTTATAACAATTCGTTGCGTCGCTTATTACATTTCATAATGAAATTAAAATGTATTGAAACCTTGTGATAAGGGGAAACTGCCAAAATATTTCTTTGATCGACAGATGCCATCTTATAGTCATTCTGATTTGATTGGATCTGTAACAGCGAATCAGCCATAGATGTGGAATAGGTTTTTAAGGAAAATCATCAACAATGCATGTATATCACTTGTATATCGGGATCTCATTTCCTTCCAATAATAGACATATTTGAATATCACCATAATACAAAGTCAAACCAAAGAGAGATTTCTATAAAAAAAAATATTATAATTCCCATGTCAACAAAACCAAGGCCTTTCTTTATAACCCAGTTCCATTTTATTTTAAAGTTGTCATAACTAAGTGCCTGCGTTTGATTTAACATGAATACAACTCCGACGATAAAGAAATATCAAGCATATCTTAAAATCGTGGAAAAAGAGAGAGATAAAAAAGGAAAAAGAAAAGAAATCAAATGCAGAATAAAAGAAACTACGGACAAAATACAAGGAGAAAAAACAGGAGTTCCAGAATCATATGCATGCAAATCTAGGGCAAATCAAGGTCAAATCTAGGAAATGTCACGTCCTCAAAGCAAGAACTGTGGTGACGACAACGGGACTATCAGCCATATATCTACGAGCACCGAAATGTCACCTTCATAAGGAAATATAATGTCTCCATATGAGTTCATAATGTCGACCATGATATTTCCCGTGATCTTCGAAATATTCCAAAGGTGACAAGGGGATAAGTATACCAATATAGGACCTTAATCTTCTATCTTAGAAACATGTATTAGGCATATTGAAGCCTTTTTCTGGTTTGTTACAAAGTGCATCAATGAAAGAGCAAATTTCCATCTACCGAAATAATACCGATAACTAGAGTTTGTCTTCCAGTAGCAAAGATTTTTTTTTCAAGTTTATTAAAACTCAAAGGAAACTGGTATCTTACTAACGGGAAACAGAAAGTTAGCAACCGTGAAACGAGTACTAATTACTAGTATATAAAAATTAAAAGTTATATGCGAATGATATTGAATCATTATACCATAGCGACGGGATGTCTGTAATATTGTGACTATCAAACAGACGCCAATGCATGCCGAAATTCATAAAGATAAGTGTTGTTCATGTGAAAATGAAATATGCTGATATCAAAGTATCCTATGTTGATTTCTAGATAGCTCTTTAAAGGCAGCTTATCGTTACAAGCTTTTCACGGTTTAATTCACCAACATAGTGATATACCCATCCGGAGTTTGTCTTTTGTTTTGACCTATTTTGGTCGTCTTCGATATACACTATGCCATTAACCTCACTGACGAGTCCTAGAAGGACCAAAAACATGTATGGCACAGTTTAATTATCATTAACCCTCGCTTCGTTTTGAAATATCTCGTGCAATCGATATACAACGGTAAAACGATATCACATACAATCCACAGCAAGGATGTTAAGTTAATGGTATATACATAAACCCTGTCCAGTGCCAAGACATCATTTTGTATCTATTCTCCTTTCTCCTTTTGTGTGGCTATGCTATTATGTCTTCTATTGAAAAGGTGTTAATTAATCAAAATAGCTTGTCACCGGCTATAGTAAATAAAGTCATTAAAATGTCACTAATTATATGGAATAAAAGAGAAAAAAAATTGGCAGAATTTTTTTCGAATGGTGCCAATAATTTGGTATAAGGTGTAAATAGTAAATCAGTTAATGCTTTTTAAAATGTCTTTACAACATAACTCAAACGAATTCGCAAAGTAAGTTTGTTTTTGTTTTTTGTTTTCTTATTACAATTTGTGCGATTGGTTTATTTTTTTGTGAAGAATCGTATTTATTTATTTATTTATTTATTTGTTGTATATATAGTCAAAACGCTTCAAACGTAACATCATTGACATTGATTAGCATTTAATTAATTAGGGTGTGATGTTAATGTTTAATTTCCCGGTTATTTCCCACAGGTAACATGTCTCGCGTGTATCTATTTTTAAAAGGTCAGATGTACGGTTTAAGTGACATGACAGTGTAACAATCACACCAATGAAAATAATTCAATCTTCGGTGTATACAATGTACTTACATGTCATAAAACATCGGCCACATTACTAACTCGTAGTATCCCGTAGTATCCCGAGATTTATATCCGAACCTTCAGCGTTTGAAGTTGGCAATTTTGGGTTGTTTGGTTTGTTTTTGTTTAACGTCCTTTTAACAGCCAGTGTCATTTAAGGACGTGCCAGGTTTTGGAGGTGTAGGAAAGCCGGAGTACCCGGAGAAAAACCACCGGCCTACGGTCAGTACCTGGCAACTGCCCCACGTAGGTTTCGAACTCGTAACCCAGAGGTGGAGGACTAGTGTTAAAGTGTCGGGGCACCTTAACCACTCGGCCACCGCGGTCCCCTAATGAAGTTGGCCATTTTGTCCACTGACATAAAGGATTTTACGAGCGGTATACAATATATTAGCATCTTTAGGTACTAATTGTGAGTTCGTTACAGTACAGCTAAACTATTTTATGCTACATCATACAGCTGTTTTGTCATAAGAGATATAAACACATTTCAATATAAGTTGGGAGTTATATAGAGTAGAGACGATCATGAATTAAACCGTATTATACAGCTGCTTCGTCCTTCTAGTACTCGTCAGAGATGACAGGGATATCATATAACTTTTTCATCCCTTTAGGACTCGTCAGAGATGACCTGGATATCATACAGCTGTTTCGTCCTTTTAGGGCTCTTCAGTGATGACAGGGATATCATATACCTGTGTCGTCGTTTTAGGACTCGTCAGTGATGTTAGGGACATCATACAGCTGTTTTGTCCTGGGACTCGTCAGTGATGATAGGGACATCATACAGCTGTTTCGTCGTTCTAGGACTCGTCAGTGATTATAGGGACATCATACAGCTGTTTTGTCCTCCTGGGACTCGTCATATGTAGGAGGTCATTAAGAAAACTCAGAATAGGTCGGAAAAAATGTCAAAATTCAAACGAAGAGACATCATAGCCCTAGAAGATTAACAATATATTAACAGCGCATAAAATCACATTCGGATCTATAGATGTCTCATGTGTTGGTGTTGTTGTTGTTGTTGTTGTTGTTGTTGTTGTTGTTGTTGTTTCTGTAGTGGTTCTAAAGTACCTTGCAATAGATAAATATGGATTTGAAATTGTGTTGTGTCCGCATGCATCATAGATTTTAATGATTTTTTCGATCCGCGGTATTTAAAAAAAATTGCATAAACAATTCATGAGAATGTTTGATTGCCATCATTTTATGTCCTGGTTGTTTCAATACTGTTATGAATTATCAACACGTACACTAATCCCATGCCTAATTACCGATACAGTCGGAAATGATACATTGCTACACAAAGTTTATCGATGTGTCAACAAACACAATGAAATCATATGAAACACTACTCTACAGCAATGATTTTGTACAAGGATTAACCAGCACTTCGGGAAAACCGTCATTCAATCTAAACCGTAATTCTTAACTCGATAAATCAATTGCATAATATGAACAATATGCACAAATCGAGGGAATTATGTATACAAAATCGACAAATTGAGGGCATAATATGAACAAAATCGACAATTCGATGGCATAATATGAACAAAATCGGCAAATCAAGGGAATTATATTAACAAAATCGACAAATCGAAGGAATTCTATGAACAAAATCGACAAACTGAGGGCATAATATGAACAAAATTGACAAATCGATGGCATAATATGTACAAAGTATATACTTGCATGTGACCCTGGAAACATTGCGGCAGTTGCCAGGTACTGACCGTAGGTCGGTGGCTTTACTCTGGGTACTTCGACTTTCCTCCATCTCCAAAACCTGGCACGTCTTTATATGACCCTGGCTATTAATAGGACGTCAAACAAAAACAAACGAAAACAAACCAATTGAAACATAACAAGACGACTATGACCAGGCATTCCGCTAGGATTAGCGTCTTCTGTAGCACGTCTCACATAACTAATGATTATACTGCATGTTATTGCTAATCAAGTCATCCACTTAATCGTTCATTTAAAGTTAAAATGATGTGGCATTCATATAAAATTGAAGTTTTACGTTTCAACAACCAGAAAAAAATGGCATTGGATAGGTTTAATAGGATAAAAATAGCACGCCGGTAATTGAACGACAGTAACTCTCATGTCTACAGTGGAATTGTAATCCCCAGCCAGGGGAATCCCCACCTTTTTACACCGGCAGCCCTGTGGTTCGAGTAAAGCAGCTTGAATGCTGAACTAGTTGTACTGTGTACGACCTTCATTGTCGACAACCGCCATGCAAAAATAGGTCGAAACCGTAAAAACAGGAGATGAATTGTCTCTATGAAACCATTTCTTTTGAATTAATCTGCTTTTGATATAAATAGCTTTTGCATCTTTTACCGATAAATGTGGTTCATATGTTACCTTTATATAGATAATGGGTCTATCAATGTGCTGAACCTCCAACGACTAAATAAACGCAAAGCAAACCAATCGGAACAACTCCACTACGTCTGTTAGCATAGAAAATCACGAGGGGCTCCGGATGAAAGTAAACCTGATGAAATTTTCACAGTTTGAACAGTATTTTGGTAGTGGGCTGAAGTTATCAGCGGATTCGTTATTCATTATTTAGGATTCGAATAACGAATCCGTGTGATTGGGGATTCAGCTCTTTGTTTAATTGTCATTTCCTTCAATTGGCATTTTGATGTGGGTATTCAAATAACGAATCGGCTGAAGCAGCGGGTTGGGGATTCCGATAACGTATCAGCTGCCAGTAGTGGATGTGGGTTACAAGTTAGTATTTAGGAATAACGAATCCGCTGCTATCTTCAGCCCGCTTACTTTGGGACAGAACATAACCATTTTTAAGCACAGCGCGAACAGTAGTATTTTGGGATAGGCCATAACAGTGTTTTATAGCAAACCAATGGTATTCTTTATACAAATAGCTGTATTGCTGAATTTTTGAGAAAAAATCGTAGTTGCAATAAAATGATTTTGATACATCTGGCCTTGTATAACAAAAAGTTTCGCAAGACGCAAAAGATGGTATTAGACTTTATGGTATTAGACTGTTTCCTACATAATGTGATTACCTAGGAGAGACACAGCTAGAACAATGACGCCATTCCGTGGGCGGAAACGTCAATAATGCTTTTGGAATTTTAAATAGACTACACTGCTCAGCTCTCACCAACAACAGTTTGTTAGCCGATCTAAAAAGCTAGAATATACACATTCCTAAATCACAAGGAGTTTTTATATATCTTTCATGCATGTCTCATTTATCTGTACATTAAACTATTGCCGAGGGCGTGTTTCTGTAATTAGCCGCGATCTTTCTTCCTAATAAGTCCTACAAGTACTACCCTGACAGAAAGATCATTTTGTTCACAACTAATTGATTTTCTAATGAGAAAATAGGTTAATTGGGTATGCATGATCTGTTAGGGGACGTCATCAGTCCCAGAAGCGATAGTAAATTAAAACATGATTTTAATCAACATCATATACCAAGGACATGTAACAAGGGTATGAGATGTAGATAGTCAGATCGGAAACAAAACATTGGGTATTATTTTACCAGAGGCCGCATTGTTGTGGACACCCTCGTCACAATTTAATGTGTTTGTTTTGTCTGCGTTTCTGATTAAGAATGCATGATCACAACAATGGTACCTAATACGTTTGGTATAAACAAACATTCAGTAGACCATGTCCAGATCTCGAACATTTGATAGTGACAAACCTGTCTCTGAATACGACAATTATATGATACACTGAATGTTATTCATTGCACATGTAATAGGGTACATGCTTATGGTTCTTTTTGATTAATATATTTTTTCTTTAATTATTTTATTAATAAATCGATATAAAGGTTTTATTGTATGGTGCAATAACGCTTATTGTTGTTGAAACAGTACCAAGACAAATTATCCGTCTGTAACACACGTATAACTTGATATGATTAGAGTTGAAATAAGCGCATTAAGATTAGAAAAGGTCCCATTTGGTTGGTAAATAGATATCTTGATTATATATATTGGGTTATACGTGTTCCTGTATCATTGGCATGTTTTCTGGTCCCAACTTTGGTTATTGTTTAGGATCATTAAGTCTACAGGATGCTAAAATCTCAAATATGATTATTTTCAATAACTTGATATCTATTTTCAGTATCACGATTTTTTAGATGTACATGTATGTTGATTGCCGGCAAAAAAATCTTATTTCCTTTTGCAGTATGATATGTTAATTGTGCCTTGTTTTGCTCTGTATTATCAATCAGCTATCATTTTGTGATCATAGCATCACCTTGATACGTCCTAGGGATATCTCAACCCGAGTATAAGATTTTGGCTGCCAAACACGAGGCTTGCCGAGTGCTAGCCAGCCAAGGTTGAGATAACACTCTCAACAAAACAAACTCATGTTTGATTATTTTTTTCATATGCTTAAAAAGTTAACCCATCGTAAGGTTGTTTGTTATTTGTGGGGCCGCGGTGGCCGAATGGTTAAGGTGTCCCGACACTTTAATTAACACTAGCCCTCCAACAATAGGTTGCGAGTTCGAAACCTACGTGGGGCAGTTGCCAGGTACTGGTCGTAGGCCGGTGGTTTTTCTCCGGGTACTCCGGCTTTCCTCCACCTCCAAAACCTGGCACGTCCTTAAATGACCCTGGCTGTTAATAGGACGTTAAACAAAAACAAACCAAAAATTGTTTTGTTTAACGCCCTGTTAACAACCAGGATCACTTCAGGAGGTGCCAGGTTTTAGAAGTGGAGGAAAGCCGGACAACCCGGAGAAAAACCACCGGCCTACGGTCAGTACCAGGCAACTGTCCCGCTTAGGTTTCGAACTCGTAACCCAGAAATGGAGCGCTAGTGATAAAGTGTCGGGACACCTTAAAAACTCGACCACCGCCTCACGTGTGGATATACCTGTCACTGTAGTAACACACTTTTCGGCCGAGGTTCGATTACCCGTTGGGACGTAAAAAGGTTTGGATACAACTAACCTACCACGTACTCTGGTTTCCTCCCACAGCAAGACCTTCGCTCGTTTCCATCTGATCCAAATAATTTGCTTCGCAACTGTTATAAGATACATCCGAAGGCCGATAGCAAGATGTCGCACCTGGTCACAACTGACAACAGACCAACCGGTTGCTGAGTGTTAAAGCCTATTTATGTCTTTGTTTATAGATACTAAACTCAATCAAGTTAGACTTCATGATCCCCGATAGGTTTGTCTTGATTTCATTTCCGTCATATTTGCTCAGTAATAAAGCTTGTAATAAGCATGCGCGCGCCGTGCTACGTCCCCGAATGATAAACAGAAAAGCAAGGTATTGTAACTAATTGCCGAGAAGCTTCACTTTTAATTCATAGTGACTCTTGACGTTTAAGCTTTCTGTTGAGTTTGTCTAACAGACTCGTGCTGGCTCGGTAAGTCATACATGTGTCGCATCAACGTTTGTGTTGTTAGTTTGGAGATGCTTAACTCGGCTTGGCAGTGAGGGGTTGTAACGTTGATGTAAACGAGGAGACGAACAAAACATGGCCTTCCTTTCATTTATTCTCTACCGGAAGTGCAAACAGTGATACCACATTCACAAAGGAGCCGGAAGCCGGGTCAGGAGTTACGGAATTACATGCAACAGAATCTGAATCTGCTTGACCAGTAATAGTAGGGCATACAACACATGACGTTGTTATTTTACCACATTCTTTTACTTGCTTTCGACAGTACGTCTGATTGATTTGGACTTTTGAAGCTCGGCTTTGATAGCGAGTCTACTATTCTCCATAACAAATCAGTTTGCACATGCGTGCATGACATATTTTATGTGGATCATTTACATACAGAGAGTGGAGCAATGCAAAAGAGAGTCATCGTAATCAGTGGGTAGTTCCCGATCTTAATTGCCTTTATTAAGTACTTAGGTATTGATTCTCACATACATCATCATTAGGGTATAAATTCAATCAACATATCATTGTAATTTGAAATTATGAGAAAACATAGAGGCTTTAAGCAAGAAAAGTTACTACCGATTTGAGGGACGTCATCCAAACCTTTTATCACAAGGAAGAACACTCAACCATGGGCCTAAGATGAGGCCGTGTCAAGGGAGACATTAGGAGGCAGAGAGCTGGCTAGAAAGAAGAGAAAAGATCATATACCAGGCAAAAGGGGCAGCAGGTACAACTCTTACGCCCCACTACCTGCAGACCAGTTCCGGTTAGCGATTTGCCCTCGGTACCAATCATACGACATCGGTAGAATAATAAATTCTGTATGTGTTGGTATATAGTTGCTGTGCTTTTCCTTGATGACGGCTTTCATTACCTTAGGGAGACACCGCTTAATAAACCAACAATCATTATTTCTTCTGAATTGGAATGGAATTAAGGCCGACATGAATTATAGATAACAATTTATACTTCAATGTTGGTCTCGCAGTGAACCTTAAGTACGTATGTCACCAAATAGGCAGTTACTCAGGTGTCACGCGGTCAATTTTCAATCAATTGCTGAGGAATAATAGATATGAAATTAAAAACCGTCATGAAATGTAAGTCTTTGTAGCGATATCAGACATCTATATCTCTGTGTCAAAGGCGTCATTAATGATGTATCAATACTAACAGAAATGTATATACGTGTACCTTGAAGAACATTTATTTAAGTTTTAGCATTGTTTAACGTCGGGTCAAATTATATGGCCATTTTAAGACGGCCTCCCCTCTGTAGGAGATCGATGACTGTGGATATTTGGTGAGGGTGTGTGTACGTTGTGGGAATGCGGTGAGGGTGTGTGTATGTTGTGGGTATGTGTTGAGGGTGTGTGTATGTTGTGGGTATGTGTTGAGGGTGTGTGTATGTTGTGGGTATGTGGTGAGGGTGTGTGTACGTTGTGGGAATGCGGTGAGGGTGTGTGTATGTTGTGGGTATGTGTTGAGGGTGTGTGTATGTTGTGGTATGTGGTGAGGGTGTGTGTATGTTGTGGGTATGTGTTGAGGGTGTGTGTATGTTGTGGGTATGTGGTGAGGGTGTGTGTATGTTGTGGGTATGTGGTGAGGGTGTGTGTATGTTGTGGGTATGTGGTGAGGGTGTATGTATGTTGTATGTATGTGGTGAGGGTGTGTGTATGTTGTGGGTATGTGGTGAGGGTGTGTGTATGTTGTAGGTATGTGGTAAGGGTGTGTGTATGTTGTAGGTATGTGGTGAGGGTGTGTGAATGTTGTAGGTATGTGGTGAGGGTGTGTGTATGTTGTGGGTATGTGGTGAGGGTGTGTGTATGTTGTGGGTATGTGTTGAGGGTGTGTGTATGTTGTGAGGTATGTGTTGAGGGTGTGTGTATGTTGTGAGTATGATGGTGAGGGCTGTGTGTATGTTGCTGGGTTATGTGGTGAGGGTGTTGTGTATGCTGTGGGTATGTTTTGGGGTGTTGTCTTTTGTGGTTTTGTGGGGGTGTGTTGTTTGGGTATGTGGTGATGTGTGTTTTGTGTGGTCTGTTGGTGGGTGTGGGTATGTGGTGAGGGTGTGGGTATGTTGTGGGTATGTGGTGAGGGTGTGTGTATGTGGTGGGTATGTGTGGGGTTTGTACTGTTATTTGTCGTCTGTGGTTGCTGTTTTGTTGTTTGTGGTGTGGTGTTGTGTTTATGTTGTGTTCTGTTTGGGGTGTTCTGTTTGTTGTATGTGGTGGGTGTGTTTTGTTTGTTCCCGTGGTCAGGGTGTTGTCTGTTGTTCGTTTCTTTCGTTTTTTTCTTTTTTGTTGTTTGTGTGACGGGTGTGTCATGTTTTGGTATGTGTAGGTGTGTAGTGTGTAGTGGTTGTGTGAGTGTGTTATTGTTTTTGGTGTATGTTTGAGTGGTGTTTTGTTTTTGTATTGGTGCGGGTGTTTGTATGTGGTGGGTTAAAAAAGTGGTGAGGTTGTTGTGTAATGTTTGTGGTTATGTCTAGGCGTGTGTTGTGCTGGTAATGTTGGTGTGTGTGTATGTTTTTGGTTTGTTAGTGGTGTGTGTATTGTTTGGGTATGTGTGATGTGTGTGTATGTTGTGGGTTTTTTTTTTTTTTTTTTTCTGGGTTTTCTTTTTTTGTCTTTGGTTCTTTTGGGGGTGTTGTTTATTCTGTTTGTTCGTGTGTGTGTCTTTTTGGTTTGTGTTGGGGTGGGGTCTTTTTTGGGTTTTTGGTTGCGGTGTTGTTCTGTTGTGGTTGTGGTGCGTGTTCTGTTTGTCTTTTGTGGTTCGTGTGTGGTGTCTTTTTTTTCTTTGTGTGCGGTTTTTGTTGTTTCTGTGGTAGGTGTGTGTCTTTTTGTTTGTGGGTTGTTGCTGGTGGTGTTGTTGTGTTGGTTTGTAGTTTTTATGTTTTTTTGTTATTTGTTGCGGGTGTTTTGTGTGGTAGTGTTCGGGTGTGTTTTTGTGGGTTTTTTTGTGGGGTGTGGTTCTGTTTTGTTTTGTGGTGTGTGTTGTGGTTTTAGTGGTGGGGTGTGTTGTTGTGGGTGGGGTGGGGTGTGGTCTGTTTTTGGGTTGTGGGGGGTTTTGGTATTTTTTGGGTCTGTGGTGAGGTGTTGTCTTCTGTGGTGGTCGGGTTTTGTTTTTTTGGTGTTGTACGGTGTTGGTTTGTGTTTTTGTTGATTTGTTTTCTGTTTCGTTTTGTGGTAGTGTTTTGTTTGTCTTTTTCATTGTTGGTTTGTTTTTTTTGGTTTTTTGGGGGTTTATGTTGTTTATGTTGTGTTTTGCTTTTTTTTTTTCTTGTTTCTCGTTTTTTATTTTTGGTCTTTGTTCAGGTTTCTTTTTTGTTGTTCTGATTTTCCTTGTTGGGGTTTTTTTTTCTATTTTGTTTCGTTTTTTTTTTTTGTTTTTTTTTTTATTTTGTCGGTTTGGTGCGGGTTTTTTTTGGGTTTTCTGGGGTCGGGAGTGGCGGGGAGGGGGTGGTGGGGGGGGGGGGGGGGGGGGGAGGGGGGGTTTGGGGGGGGGGGGGGTATCTGTATTGGGAGTCTGTCGTATACTAGTATTCCTGTTCGTCTCCTTGAGATAGCGCAAAACTGATCTCGGCTTAATATTGTTGCATCACTATAACATACATTGTACGGCTGAAGACATACATTGTACGGCTGAAGACATACAGCAGTCACATTTTTTTCTGATTTGACCAATCAGAACACTGCTTACAAACGACAATGGTGGGAAACAGATATTTTAACTCGTGCTACGCACTCGTGAAAAATATCAAAACATTAGCCACACTCGTGAAATATATTTGGTATTACTGAAGACACTGTTACAGTGTAGATATCATCTATATACTGGAAACTAACGAACCAGCCAACCCACTCCAAAAATATTTATAATATTCATGGCGTACGAATCGTGAACCAAAACAAGTCCATCTCGACAGTTGTACTTACTCTCTGCTGTATCTAAGTACTTGACTGCCTTGCTGTGGCAGTTGCAGTGACATTCCCTAATAATTCAATTTACAAAATCTTGACTTAGATTATCGTTTTGTAGAAGTATAATCCGCGAGTAATCTGTCGGTGCGAGTTATTATTAATATGAAACAGGCAATGCCTGAAAAGAGCGAAGCTAGCAAGTATGACAAATTACAACATAAAAATATAGTGATAAACGTTAAGTGTCTGTCACTTTCATATCTTGTTTTGGATGACAATGAATCAGTTGTTCTATTTGTTTTAGAAGAGTGACTTGGTGGATAAGAATTTGTTCTTGTGCTGTTGTCATGTGCATCATTCAAACGTGTAGTGTTGTTTGAGTGAGATGTCTCCCTTGAATTTGCATTATTTGTATGAGCCATGCTGATATTTGGAGACTTTTCTGAAGATTTTCTCAGAAAATGCAACTTGTGAAATGCTTGAATTAGTTGATTTCCTGGGCTGTGTGTAGTATGTATGGTCAATATCAACATGCAAAGGATTTTTTTTTTAATTTGCAGGAGTGTTTGAATTGATTATCTCCATTGCTTTTGCATATTTGTGCTGACTTTTGAAACCAACATTTGAGTTTTTTGTATTTTCTGTTTGGGGTTGAGCATTTAGAATTGTTTTCTCCCTTGGTTTTGCATAGTATGTGTGATCATTACCAACTGAGTTTGAATGATTTATTGCATAGAATGGGTTTTCTAACAGCAGTTCCACTGTAGGTATATGGCCACTTGTAGTCGAAGGATCAAAACATGACATATTGATTACATGCCGATTATTTCCATTGATTCCTTTCAAACATACTTTTATTTGAATGCCCAAATAAATTGCTGCTGCTTTCACTTCACAAAGTGTAGCCCAACCATTACTGAATAGCATATGCGTCCTGTATGTGGAATTTGAAATTGATGTGTTGTGAAACCAATTTTAATTCATCTTCCAGAAAATCCAGTTTTCATACATTTCTCTACAGATGTGCATTATCAGTCTTTGGCTTTGAGAACAATCACCATGTAATGATAAACTTAAACAGTGGAAGAAACAATTAGCATCACCAGGTACATCATACACATTGTAAGTCTGATTTTGAATTGTAATTCTTGGTGGGATATTATACGCCAATGTAGTTGTGGATTTATATACAACTGAAAATGTCAATTCAAAGAAAAATATCCCTAGAAATTCAACCAAGATAATGAATAGATCTGTCTATTTTTGTACTCTTAAAGAATATTTGTCAAAAAAGGTTAGAATTAAATATGTTTCCTTAAAAACTGTCAGCCTAATGTGTAGTTAAAGAATATATAGAACAGCCTTAATTTTTTTTATCTATGTTGCAATAAATTGAATATGTCTAATTCTTTTCCAGCAGCCTTCAAAGCATAGACCAGTTTAGAGTAGGCCCTGCATGTATAGTAGATTCTCCACAGTAGGCCACTAAGTGGGGGTAAGTAATTTCGCACACTTTCGGTATGTATTTAAATACATTTCCATCAAATCCATTTCAAATCAAGAAAGAATACCTCACAGTGTTAGATTTACAAATGCATGTTAACATACAAGTGTGGAACCTGATATGCGCACACGTATCACTGCCCATGGGAGCTGTTGTTAACTTGTGTTTATTGCTGGGTTTGAAGACGATCGGGAACGTAATTTCGCACACCCATCTAACTTCTTTAATTTTGTTGGTAAAAATAGTTTTCAGCCATTTTGTAGATAAGCAACATCTTAAACTAAGATTAGGCCCAATGCCATAATTAAAAAAATCTTTAAAAACAAAATAATGTAAAAGTGGAAAGTGTCAATTTACCGCCATATTTGCTTTAAATAATGACCGCTCCCTACGGAGGTAATGTAAACAATGCGGTGAAAATGACGGGATGTCTGCAGGTCAGCGCTGTTATTAGTGGATTTGTATTCAGTTTTGTTTATAATCTGATCAAATGATATTTTCTCTAAATATTTGCAAATTAATATGCCTATCAATAACTGGGATTATTTTAAATAAAATATTTAATCATCCATTATCAATTTTATCGGAAGAGAGTCGTATCAGTTAAAATTTGTTTTCAAAACGAACTTAATCTGAAAAGATGTACTTAAAATGGCAAATGTTCCACTAAAGGTTGGCACTAGTCATTATATAAACAAAAAAGCACAGTCCTCGACCACTTGGAGAAAAAACGCAAAACAATCGTCAGGTGTGCGAATTTATGTACTGTGCGAAATTACGTACCCTTGCTCTAAGCTTATGATTTATATTACCTACATTGTGTCTATCTAGATCTACCAATATTTTCCAGAAAAATGTAACTGCAAATTATTTTACTTTAGGAAAATTAATAGCATATTTTTCTCTTTATATTGTTTTCAAAATATTATTTAAATGAGAGAAAAAATGCAGTTCTAATGATAATTTAAGAAAACAGTTTCAATAATATCTTTTTTGATCTAGATTTCTACATGTCTGAAATTCAAAATTAGATTTTAAGTGCAAAATAAAAATTAATTTGTTGGGGGAGGAATAACCAGATCAACCAATTTACCAATTGTGTGTCTTGAATCTTGGCTGTGTTGACGTGCGGTTTTGTTGATAGTTGAAGCAGACGACCCGTGAAATGTGACCTTTTATGACATGACCTTTGACAGTCGTTAACTATCGGTCATTTTCGACATACCGATTCTGCAACCGGGAACTGTCGGTACTTTCCGTCCACAATCATTTCCGGCAATCTTCGGAAATATGCCGAATGTTCTCAGTTCCGTCCTCGAAACCATAACTCGAGCTATGTTTTATTCGCACGCTATGAGAGATATTTTTTATAAGAATAATTAGTCAGCATTATGAACACTCCAACTGGATTGTACATCACGATATATAGACTTTTTATATTAACAGATTCGCAGACATCTTCATCGGGCTCCTTACTGTTTCCGTTTCCGGCAGATTTTTAAGGCTGTACCATCTGGACGTTATGCGAAGATGGACTAGAATATAGTACATACGTAAACGTTAACGGTAAAGACGTGCACGTTAACGGTAAAGAGCTTCGCTCTTATTATTCATATACATATACAGATCTGTATAGTAACACAGCTGACGAAGGAAGACAACTTTATGACTCGTGTCCTTACCGAGCCTTGATTTTTGATTAGCATGTGTGTAAGAAATAGTGTATATAGTCTATGATTATAAAGTTATTGTTAAAAAGATAGTTTACCAGTATTTATGATTGTTTTTGGTAGAATCAAATAATTGATATACATTTTTGTACACACCATACACTACGCGATTTGTATACCTATAAATAATGAACTAAGCTTATATTCTGAATGAGACATCGAAGGAAGTCTCACAAGTACGGACACAAAAATAAAGCACCTGTTCTTAAATTAACCGTTAACCGTCTGATTGGACTTAAATTGGTGTCCCGTGAGAAAATGTCCAACTCAAAAACCTTGATAAACCAAATTCTCAAATTTTGGCACCGTACGTTACCTTTTAGCACTGGTGACCTCAGCATATTTATGAATATATGTACCCGCACGGTCATTGCAATATTGGAACTACATGTATATAAAATCCCAATGTATTTAAACTTTATCCTACTCTTTATATCATACACTTGTTATCATCGATAATCAAATAATATTATTAAAGTGAATAATTGATTCAAAATCGCCCAACGAATTATTTGAAGTGAAATTTCAAATGTCTTATTGACAGATTTGAAAACTGCATCATTAATAAATCATGTGACACATATATTAAATTCATTTGACGATTAGTCTGTCAGCAGGGTGTTTGATGGCTTCAGTCTGGTGACAATTTAAATGAAATGCAAATCAAATGATATGACATTATCGCAAGGCCTACTCAATCAATTACTCAATAAGACCGACAGCACCAATTCAATCTTTCATGGTTTATAAATGGCACAGCGTCTATGGAGAGAATCACTGATACCTGCAACTTTGCATGCAAGTTTTTCAATCATATTGAATCATATTTCTATCATGGTATATATAAGTAAATATATCTTTTGATATTTTTATTATACAAAAACACCAAAGACATGTTACATCTTAATTTCCAATTTTTATACTAGTTTTAATAGTTGAAACAATGTTTTTATTAACATTCAAATACACACATCACAATACAAATCATATACATATAGGAATTGGAAAACAAGCTAAAAGCTTATACTAATTCCTTTTTTATTTCAAATTAATATGTCACGTTCGCCAAAATCTAAGACCCAATTTAGAGTCTTATTGATTATGAGATGGATAGGAAACTGTGTCATATTTATACGTACATTTATATGTATAGTGCACGCGAAGTAATTCGTGTATACCCTGTTATGACGTCTAATATTGCCCGTGTCGTCGCGATATGATCACGTGCCAACTACCTTTACCACACAGAGATTGAAAACGCTCCGAAACGCTCTGCACCTCACAAAACGGGAATAGCATGGCGTAGTATTGAATGACACGAGTGTCCATTTGAATATTAATGAAATCTCATCGATCATTATGAAACAATGAGTGACCAGTTTTGATATAAAGTAAATCGATAATTAGACGTACAACGTAGAAGTTAAAACCCCTATCATGTCACTGTATATATATAATGGATGTGTCTCTTTTGAGTACTGACATGCGTACCCGGAACATAGCGAAAATATTGAAATTTGAAGCAGTTCACTATCTTTTATTTTTTTATGAATTAATAATAAAATGCAGATTTATATTTTTAGTGGCAATGTTAATGAGTACATGGATAGATTATTAAATGAAGATGCGTTTTTATGACTATTTATACTTTTCCGACCTCGTGATTCAATATTGACACTTTTGGAAAGACAACAGAGATTTACGTAGACTATGCATAACGGCATATTTTCAAAAAAATATGTTTGAAATGCTGTTACTGTAGAACTATATTTTGTTTATTCCTGTAGTTGACAACCTTTCCCGCCATATTATTCCATAAATTAAACGTCATCATATAGCTGTTTCGTCCTCCTTGGACTTGTCAGTGATGGTATGGACATCATACAGCTGTTTCGTCCTTCTTGAACTTGTCAGTGATGGTAGGGACATCATACAGCTGTTTCGTCCTTCTTGGATTTGTCAGTGATGGTAGGGACATCATATAGCTGTTTCGTCCCTCTTTGACTTGTCAGTGATGGTATGGACATCATACAGCTGTATCGTACTTCTTGGACTTGTCAGTGATGGTAGGGACATCATACAGCTGTTTTGTCCTTCTTGGACTTGTCAGTGATGGTATAGATATCATACAGCTGTTTCGTCCTTCTTGAACTTGTCAGTGATGGTAGGGACATCATACAGCTGTTTCGTCCTTCTTGGACTCGTCAGTGATGGTAGGGACATCATACAGCTGTTTCGTCTTTCCTGGACTCGTCAGTGATGGTAGGGACATCATACAGCTGTTTCGTCTTTCTTCGACTTGTCGGTGATGCTTAGGGCTAATGTGTTAGGTATTAGTCAACAACATATTCGAATAAGGTTGAAAAAATGTCAAAATCCGGATTAAGACCAATGCTTCTATTCTGTGCTATATACACCTGTAAGGTTAAGGACATGTTAAGATACATTTGTAACTGTGTTCTCTTAAAGTATGTATTTTCACGTATTTTGTCGAAATTTACAGAGAATTTAACAAGTAGCATGTCAACTGCAAGGCTCATAGTTAGCCACAATAGCTGTAAGCAATTTATCACTTAACTTCATTCAAATTTCATTATCATAGTGATTAATAGGCCTGTAAAAAATTCACCGGATCTACTATTTAGATGACCCTTACACCTGCGGGCTAATCATATCCTGATACACATGCATGCAACCGTGTATAGTAGTCGGTCATCCAAATGGCAAACATTCAAAACAGAACAATACACATATTTATGTACTTGTTTATTTTCGCTTGATATCATTAACGAATATAGGTCAACCGTCTACAAACAATTAACTTTGCCGCGAGAATGCGTACCGGGATACGCCGTTGCGGAGATCCATTCCATGTGTCTCACTGCTCTATTGCAATAAAGAAAGTATTGTAATTAATTTGCGTCACGAATGACTGACAGCCGTATTATAGGCGTGTTTACGCCAATATATTACTGATTCCGTACTAATCTATAATGCATAAATTGATATCCGTCATATCATCTATTTAAGAGAACAATGGTCGTTATTTTGCATATCTAACCATGCATACCATTCAGTGCGTCGTGCAGTGTAAATAGCTGGATTAGCCAGCAGTCTAACGGAAACAAAGCTATATATGATGGATGGTTGAGGTGATGTGTTTATTTTGTGAACAAAACAATGAACAGGCCGGGAAAGAATTGGCCTGTTTTGTCTCATCGCATGCGCTAAGAGGCGAACGATTGTGCTATAAAGACGTGTTGCATCAATCTGTCGGCAATCGTCAAAGCCCCACCCACGGCAGAAAATAAAGTAGCACTATTCCACTTTTTCTAGCGATAAAGCTAAAATATTAAAAGGCATATATCAGAATATATTTCATTTACTATCGTGGTTTCAACATGACATAGTGTAAGATACGCTACTAGTCTATAATCGATAGGTCGCCATTCATCAGAATCGTTAATGAATTGTCCGATATCTTCCGTTAAGGAGATACAGAATTGTATTGGAGTTCCCAAGAATAAGGCCCGCTGTATACCATTGTGCATCTTTGTTAGACAAAGGTTATGAGGGCTGTTTGATAAGTTGTGAGCCTCATATTGAAGGATTTGAGTTTTGCCGAACATATTTGATCATTTTTCAACATAATCTCTTTCAGTATCTATAATCTTTTGCCAGCAGTATTAAGTACCTCAATGCCATTTTTATAGTACTCCTTTGTTTGACTATTCAGAAAGTCATCCACTGCAGGTAGGGTTAGGGTTAGTTTTAGGGTAAGGGTGTTTTAAATAGCTGTTTTCAGTTTTGGAAAGAGATGAATATCTGATAGAGTGAGATCATGTGAATAAGGTGGATGTTCAATCAATTTAAAGCAACAATCGTGAATGGCAGCCATGGCAATGACAGACTCTTTCATCCTAACCCTAACCCTAACCGAGTTTGTCCATTTTGCAAAAGCCACTTGTCTTGATTACTTTAGAGTGCTGCCCCGTCGTTATAAACTAACCAAATGAGACCAGTCCTTGGATACACAGCCCTATATAGGAGAATAGTAGGACTTGAAAAGAACATCCTTGAGTACCTCCTTCAATACGAGGCTCAAAACTAAGTCACAAGCCCTCGTACCTAATACGAAATAGCGAAGATATCCATTTTGCAATAATTCATATTTTGTCTCTAATACGACTTGTATTGATGAAATGATTAACCTTTTATTAATAAAACCATCAGCCAGTGCCTATGTCGCTGTGAAATACAGTTGTATTTGTGTTGTTTATCATATTGGATTATATAGAAGAGAATAACCATATGTATAGTCCTACTGTGTTTATCTATATTGATTTAGTAAACAATGCTATTACGACTGGTTATAAGTTGGCAGTATGTGACAGGTGTGAGTGTCTTATTGACAGCATGCTTCAGGGAGGAATCCGCAATATCTCATTTAGGTAAATAATCAACGTTGTATTGTCACAGTATCCTTGGGCACCACGTTATATTTGTCACCCTAAAACTCTTAATACAAATTCCATGATATTTGGCACTACTATGGGCTGAAAAAAATACCGCACAAGCGTACCGGAATGGGCTTATTATATAAAAGTAAACAACTACAACATCATGACGCTCTCCTGGCAATGTGGTAATGGGAATGTGTTGTAACACAATTTACATGTACTACCTCCGGTATATACTGAATGTTGACCCATCGAGGCATACAAGCATGGGACACTAAGAACTTAGCCTGTACAACGTACCAACACAGGTTTTAATAGACAATACCATTTAGGTATGGCCACCTTTGGTTAGGTCCCGCATTAAGGGGGGGGGGGGGGGGGGGGGGGGGGGGGGGGGGGGGGGGGGGCGTAATAATGTTAAATCCTGCCTCCCTCCCTTTAGCCAAACTATGACACTATGACACGATATAAACTAAGTAAAAAGATTAGCAGTCTATGTGACCATAATTGACACCCAAAACGTGACATCAATCCGTGTCGCGCATGAAATATATTCACCCACCGGAATTACTTGTAACTGACGTAAATCGTGTTTGATGTTAATTAAAAAGTATCAAAAAGACAATTTATACAATATTGTTACACAAATTATTAAAAAAATTGAAAAGACTGTGTTTTTTCCGTATTATTTAAATGCACTTTTTATTTGCCAATCTGCACGTGACAAATGGATTTTGAAAAAATAGGCTGTTCTATTTGTCGAACCCCATTGACGAAATAGCTGAATATTGGCAATTTTTATGCTAACTCAATTTTAATTTTCAAAAATAACAAAATGAATATGTCGAGAATGTAAATATAACCATTAAACTGTCTTTTTTGTGTGTCTATGGTCGATATAGATGCCAGAGCTTTGCAAACAAACATGTCATATTGTGCGCTAGCACGACATTTTTACAAATACCGATCAGTATCACAAGTGTGAAAAAAGCGTGATTAAAAATTGTAATATATCCTGTAGAAACAGAATGAATTCTGCAGACACAAATATTTAAGATCACTGTTCCATTTCAAATGTAGTATATCCGTAATGTTTACATCGGCCATGAAAACCTAGTCATTTAAGTATGTGTGGGCAACATCACTGAACAGCATACTGACACACTTCCGGTTTCTCCTTCTTAACAACGTTCTTCTCTTGGCCTTTGTCAGCATAATGTGACCGGATGAGGTGTCTTGCTGAGTGACTTCGGCAGTATGTATCACTATAAAGCCGACATTAGTTTTGCGTTATCGAAAAACGGTACACATGATTACACTGCAGCCTCCCAAAACACACTCTCTCTCTCTCTGCAGGAATGCTTCCCGCACCTTAAATGACCATAACTTTTGACGTTAAACAGTGTGAACAGCCTCCCAAAACACACACTCTCCGCAAGTATGCTGCCCGCACCTTAAATGATCATAACCTTTGACGTTTAACAGTGTGAACAGCGTCATAAAACACACACTCTCCGCAGGCATGCTGCTCGCACCTTAAATGATCATAACCTTTGACATTAAACAGTGTGAACAGCCTTCTAAAACACACACTCTCCGCAGGCATGCTGCCCGCACCTTAAATGACCATAACTTTTTACATTAAACAGTGTGAGCAGCCTCCAAAAACACACTCTCCGTAAGTATGCTTGGCCGCACCTAAATGACCATAACTTTTGACGTTAAACAGTGTTAACAGCCTCCGAAAACACACACTTTCTGCAGGCATGTTGGCCGCACCTTAAATGACCATAACTTTTGACGTTAAACAGTGTAAACACAAAACAAAATAAAAAAGCTTTCAATATAAACCTTTTATTACTATTTTGTTACCAGAAAAAATCCTAATTGTACTTAGTTTTTTTTTAATTTTACGTAATAAAATCAGACATAGGTTATCAATACCACTCTATTTTAAAATAAAGTGCTATGAATCATGAAACACAGCTATAGACCAGGAACAATTTTCATTGAAATCAATACGAAAAAGTATGCAATACAGCTACACAAACAGAAAAATAAACATTAATAGCCTAGATTGAATCCACAATAGCTTGATCGCCGACTCCACTGGTTTTCCCATGTCTATCTTTGAAAATGTCATCACTCTACTCGCACAATTAAGTTCTGTTTACGGTTTTATGACACTATGGTCTTGCAGATATGGAATCAACGAGGTGTAAATTTTGAAGAAGTCATTTTGTACATCCTGAAACTCTCGAGATCGGTACGCTATTTCTCATAATATTAAGAGGAAATTTAATCTACACTCTTTACCATCTTCTTCCAAGAAAAATTACGAATAGAAAATATAAAGTGATTACCTTTTGGCTTTGAGGTCAAAGTCTAGGATATTTTCTGTGTAATACACACTGCCTTTTGATGATGAAGGTAGGGTTATGCTCCATAAGGATATCTTTCAGTTCCACTGGGATGATGTATTTTACATTGCCAATTACGTTTTGGCTTAGCTGTAGCATTTAATTACTAAATGGACCTATCAATGGATACAGTTTGGGAGAGAATCGGTGAATTTTGTGACTTGTGATGATTTCATAGAAATGTATATTATAAAGAAACTAGGATTAAATATCAAATTGTACTATTGCCCCCTCCTAATACCCACCTAACCATGTAACCGCTGATGATGTGTTAAGCTGTAAGTTATGTCTAATATTGATCTTTGTAAAATAGAAAGGGTTTGCAATCGCCATTATTATTGATGTCTGTTAAGTACATGAAGATATATGTGCATTAAATACTTATTTCAGTTGTAGTTTAACAGACGTATATACAATTTATAGACATTCTATCCCGGTTAATTAACTACCTGTGTATATACCTGTAGTCCGTAATTTTCACAATCGATTGTGTCGTGTAGATATTGATACGTGGGGTGCATATTTCATTTTGATTTACAGGGAGCAGAGCAGTGATACGTATCGCTATGTTGCATCGAGCGGTAACCATGCATATTCTATATGGTGAGCTGTAAGCACATTTCTATCACAGTGAGCATTGATAAGCATATCCAAGTAACATACGTTACTACTACCATTTCAGTTTTGAGTTGCGGCGGTTGTTCTAAGGACCATGACTCTACAGAGTGAAATGTGATCGGCTACTCGTCAGGACAATGAACGTTGATCATGATCAGATTCGTCTGCTTAAAAGTCAAATGTGATAAGTTATTCAGCTTTTTAGTTGGATTAGCTTCTTCGTCGTGATTTGTGATGGATTTATCTGTTTTGGAATGAACAATAACCAGAATTCGTCATGGTTAAAGCCATCTGTGATAAGAGAACCTTATTATCTCACAGTTTATTACCTTGATGTCGCGTACGGTTGTGATGGATACTTTTGCTTCACGATCAAATATAATGAATGCTGCCCTTAATAGTGATCTGTGATCAAGAAATCAACTTAAATGATATAAAACAGTGAGAGTTGTGATCAGTACCTAGTCTTTATAGTAACCTGTGATAAGGATTTGGATTGGAAGGATAAAAAAACACCGAAGGTTGTGGGCGGTGTCCCCGTATCCCAATGATTTGTGTTTGGTATCAAGGGTTTATATTCCATTGTCATTAGTCGACATCTTGCAATAACAATCTGCAAAATAACTCCAGTGAGGTCTCAATTTTACAGCGAGCTGTGATCTGTTAATTTCTTAAAACTATGACGTCCTGGAACTTCATCGCTATTCTGGGTAAGTATAGATGGACAAAAATTCTCTTGACAGAAAATAATAACTTCAATTTAACTGTTTTTTCTTACATAAGAAAAATCTTTTCTGATATTTTTTAATTCGTAATACAGTAAGAAAATGCGAGCACTATGTGAAAATACTGTAAATCCGAATCCTTGGGAAACTAATGATTTATTGAATGTGTAATAAGCAGTAAAACATTTTAGTTATTCAGGTGTTACCGTCAAATACAGTTAACTCGAAAACCGTGCTTAATTTGAAGTAAAATTCAGTTCCGCCAGTAAAAAGTCTACATGGAATATACTCGGTTATCTCGAATAGTTGGTATATCTCATTTTTTGTCCTCAATTATAAAAGTGACGTTCGATTGTATACGTTTCACAAGATACACGTTATATGGTGTATATGTATTTCCTGGCCGATGCATGACTATAGCTGTTGAGATAAGTTAATAAAGCTGAACAAAAATAAGTTTAATCTTGTTGTAATAAATTCGTTTTTTAATGTTTTGCGTCTAATTTCATCAGATAAGCATTCATTGAGTTTTACATTTGTTACGATATCTATCTATTTCACATTGATGATTTTAATTTTAGTGGCATTGCTGCCCTGCGCATATGGAGTTATCCTCAACTCAATCAACTACACAGGTAAGAGATCCAATATATTACTTTTGAAAATAAAAATAAATCTTTTTACTGTCTAGTAAAACTAAAGCGCACAATAGGTCGCGGTTTAAGGCAATTCATTCTATGTTTAAATAATAGATGATAATTAGCGCCATTTCTAAAATATCGATCAGCGAAACATTTCTCTTAGGGAACAGTTGTATTTGCTGGGCGATGATGCCGCTATTCAATGCATTTCTGTGATGATTTCAATTTGGAATGGTAATAAGATATTAGGATATAGGTAGAGCGGTTAGATTGAATTAAAATTGATTTTATTGTTTAATTAATTAACTCATTATTCCAGCTTTTCAGCTGGTTGGTATGCCTGGTAATAACCTGTCACTCACTATTACTCACTATTACCTGTCTAAGAATGACTTTAATGTGTAAATGTCCTTTTTTCTTATTTTGCTGTATTGACATGTCCCAGTCGATACTGAAGAGCTTATTCCCGTTATCACGATTTTCGTGACTGATCTTGACCTCTTACAGAGAAATTAACAACGGAAGGTTTTGGGAAATGCATATTGATAAACAAATAAGACGATATTTACTTCACTTCTCAATTCCATTGTTTTAGATTTTTATTGTTCACTCAGACACATAATTGTGCTACAAGAGGCCGCACATTTTATTAATGACGGGACACAACAAATCTTATACACTCTTTAGAATTCTTTCAACAAACGTACTAACATTTGGGAGCACACGAACATAGCATAGAGAAACCTATGGTGTTCCGTCAGGGCCAAATTTCTAATATCGCTCCTTCGCCCTAAACGCGAAGAAGCGAAGGAGCGAAATACGATGGTGAAGGAGCGAAAACACGATGGCAAAGGAGCGAAGGAGCGAAAATACGATGGCGAAGGAGCAAAAACACGACGGCGAAGGAGCGATGGAACTTCGCTCCTTCGCTTCTTCACTCCTTGGCTCCTTGTATGTACAATAATAGTTTGGAATGTATGAATTTATAAATTGGCTTGGTAATTCATGATTACAAACAAATACATAATGATAATTGTCACCAAAACCATTAGAGCACAAAGGACAAATTCGATCATTACAAGGTATAGAACTCATGAGTTAGGGTACAAGTTTCCTGTAAATTCCATACACGTTTTAACCAGTATCAAAAAATAAGGCTTTCACATAATTTATCTATTTAAAACTATTATTTCATTTTCATGTAAGTTGAACATCAATTTATAAATATTGATAGACACCTGATTAGAAGAAATATTTTTATACAAAAACAGAGTAAGTAATTCTACATTTAATTTCAATACTTAAAGGATATCTACCTTGTTCACCATGGACCATAAAATTCCGGATACCACATCTACAATTTAAAATGCGTTTACAAAATTGCAATAAAAATTTTCTCAATAATATTTCTATGTTTAATTCTTTGCTAGTTTACACCTTGCTTTGACAAAAGTGCCATTAAAGTTAAATATAAAACCAAGATATGTAAAAGATTCTAATAGTTCCAGCTCCTCATTACAAAGTGAAAAACGCACGTCTGCATTAGTTCTCGTTTTGAAATTTTAACAATTTTAATTTTTAGTGTTAACTGTGAGTTTCCTTTCAATACAATATATTTTAAACATGTTAAATGCAGAATGCAGTCACTCAGCTGATTCGGACATGATAAACGTATCATCTGCATATAAGATAAGAAATAACTTTATGTATATCCCAATATCAGTCGTTGAATCGTCGGTTTTCTATGAAGATAGTATCATTCTATTGAAGAAAATCTGTTAGATCATAGATAGGGTGCAAATATAATGGGGTAATCTTTCTTTTATGTTTCACCCCGACTTTACAATTGAACATACAAGTCAGGAAGTTTTAGGTCATCGAATTATTTTTCCGGAGATCCTTCAATTTCCTTTGAATATTTTTCAGAATTTGTTCTGGTCATTCTTTGCTATTCTTGTTTCATTCTGCTTCTCTCTTGATAATTCATATACTGTTTGTTTAACCGATTCCTTTTGGTTTTGGTCAATTTGTTTTGGTACCTTTTTTTGGACCGAATAGATTCTTTGATGATGATTTTTTTTAAATATCGTTTAGATTATTTTTATCATGTAGAGGTGTCATATTTCACATCCTTATATTTATCTTCATTTGACCCTACGATTTATTGTAGACACTGTACGGCTCTAAGTATAGTTTTGACATGTATATAATGAAACGTTATGATGATGATTGGATAATTCGATTTTATTTCGGTGTTTGCTTGCTTTGTTTGCTGGTTTGCTGGATTTATCCCCCTCCCCGAACAGCTAGCAACTAGGGAAATTATTTGGTGTGCGAATGTTTTGTAGTAGCTGGTGACTATCTCTTTGAACAACACAAGGGAGATCCGTTGCAATGCTTCCAGATCATTTAGTGTACATTGTCTCGCCCAAAGTTACAACCACAACATCAAAGACAGGCTAGTTTCTCAGAAACACAAACCAACATGGGTAGGAAGCGTCGAACCACGCACCTAGGGTTACGATGCCGGCGCTTTAACCGACTGAGTTATCGCATCAATATTTCAGTTTGAAAATTTTAGTAAATGTAAAAGGTTTCGTCTCACATCAGACACAAATACTATTGTATCAATCCTTTGTTTTTGTACATGTGGTAATATCCTTTGTTTGAGTGGTTCTATTCTTCGCTGTGTGCATTAATAATGGAACAAAGAAAGACTACAGTGAAAGGATATACGTTTTGTTTCATGAGTATGAGCGTTTGATCTCGTCTTCATTTTTCAACAAACATACTCACAAGCTCTATATTTATCTGCTCGAAAAGCCTACAAAGACCCCGCTCAATACATCACAAAAAAGTTAATTTCATGTCCGTTACATCAATTCTGCGATTTTTTGTTCCTCTCAAACTGTTGAGGACATAGTGAAAGTCGTCAATACCTTTAAAGTATACTGTTCCGAGTGGGGTCCATCCTATGTGCGCAGTGTTTTTTTTATTCACTCTTATTTAATTGATATTTAATCGTGTTTGATTTTGTTTTTATGTTTTCAACTCCTATTTAATTGATACTCTTTAATCGTGTTTGTTTTTGTTTTCCACTCCTATTTAATTGATCCTCTTTAATCGTGTTTGTTTTTGTTTTTACTCCTATTTAATTGATACTCTTTAATCGTGTTTGTTTTTGTTTTTATGTTTTCCACTCCTATTTAATTGATACTCTTAAATCGTGTTTTTATCATTTATTTGATTGTGTTTATGTAGGAAGATTCATATGGAACAACATGATATCCAGTTATGCTTCATTATATACCATTTAACTTTTCTCACTTTCTAGAGATACGCTGCATTTTGTTTGAAAGAGGATAAGACGTTGTATCTAGGTATTCCTCTTAAGGCTAAATATAAGCTACATGTAGTTATATAATGTTTTCACAGTTTATACTCCATTATTTATAAGAACGTCCATATATCCCGGTTATTAAAGAATTACTTTTTTCAGCTCTGATGAAACATTAGAACACAGAGGGTAACCTTTATTACATATCTAATTCAGGCTTTAGCCCCAGTACTAATCACTAGCTTGACACATCACGAAGATGACGTCAGGAAAGAGGCCATACTATTTCCATAGTGTAATCGTAATATTAATTTCCGGTTTAAAATTGACCATGTTTACGTTGTTACAGGAATTAATGATAAATATCCAGTGTAAGGTCAAGGTACTAATACCATGGTCACAACCGTGGCAATAATCCCTATTTAATCTAGATGATAGTTATCACATTTTGCCGTGATAATACTTATCACAGATAATAATTATTTGTTAACGAAGATAGGGAATCAATACTAACATGTTTACTCCAAACAGATTTTTTGTTTCTTTCATTTATTTCCGAAGACATGACACAAAATTCATACCTACGTACATTACATATGTTATATAAAGTGTACATATGTATTATATCAGTTCTTCATATTTAACATATATATCTACATTCGTACGTATCGTGTATTGTATATCTCCATTGTCGTTCACAAGGCGTTATTCAGGTTCTTACATCGCCCTTTTACATAACCTAAGATTTAATAATAAACTGAAGATATATATAACGATTAATGGACGTCAGTCAAATTTTACTGGATTGATAGAGTTGTATAGGTTGTTGTCTTGATATTCTAATGTAATAACAATGTAATATCAAGATACCAAATGCCGGTGAATGTGATATGTGCACATTTTAACTAGTTATGTGGGGGTTTTTTTTATTACCCTTCGAAATGGTAAAATCACGCATTCAATAAATAATAGAACACATTTGATTAACATCTTTGAAACGGAAGACGGAAAGTGTATAATGGACATAATACAAAACAAGTGTTTCATCCTTCCAGAACTCTCAGAAAATTTGCAATAATATCGTCCAGAACATTCCGTTTACAGCATTTTAATTCTTAAATAAAATAAAAAGGTATATTATTGCTTCAACAAAATTCTCCACAAATTCAATACAAAAATCGTTTTAAAATGTGTATTATATTAAGTATTACATTGCATAGTATAATATCGTAGTTATAGATTACATTATTATGACTATAGATTAAATTAAAAGCATTAATATAATCAATATATATCCATAACTTATAACAAACACATACAGGACAGTAACATTGTTATAAATTACAGCTGGCGAGTTTTCGATCATTTGATTATAATACAAAAGGAAAATATTTCATTTTGAAACGTATGGTGTTGACCGTTAACACGGGGAGTTGGTTGCTAGTGTATACATCTATGCGCGAGTTTCATATCTCTGAAAGTCCGGAACTTCAGTTCGCGTGACCGTTCCCCTCTGTACAAAGTTAATATTTGTATACCTGTGTATTGTGTTGATTGGACTAATATACAGACAGAATAATTCTGGACATCAAGCGCCACAAAGACGACGTCGATAAGCTGGGAGTGGAACGTTTGTCATCAATTTGATGTTATATGTACATTCCATTATACTATAATCTTATTTCATCCATAGATTATTTTAGCCATAGCTCTGAATACTACTCCACATGCTTTTATTATCATATTGACAATTGTATGGTATTGTATTGTCCTCTTTTCTGGATAATCAATTAACAATAATGTATGAATTGATATTTTTAGAAAGCATTCCTTTCCTGTGATCTTCCTGTTTTGTTTCACAGGCTGTTAATGTATTCGTGTAAATCCTGTTTGTTTGTTATTAGTTAATTCACATCCAAAATGATATGATATAGTTTAATGAATCTCGTCACATGCCAATAACACAACGTGGAAGTAACCTTGATTTAGATCTCCGGAAGTGTGACCATGCCACTTTAATATTCAAGTGGACAGTAATATCATTTGAGAATTGACGTCATAGCTGTCATTGCCCTGCTCCATTAAACAAATATCGTTGTTTAGCTTTGTATCTGACTATAAGGTCTGGTCAATTTTACCGCTTAAAATTTAGCCTTATGGCTATTTTTGCTCAATTAAGCCTTCATATGTTTATCTTAACTCTCCTTGCTGATAATGTTTGTCTGCAAAATCTGTGACTATCATTTGACTATGTTAAGGTTTACCTGTAATTCTTTAGCCCTGTAAGTTGTGTTCGCTCAGATATCTTCGTAAAATTTAAGACTTAACGGTTAATTTTGCTCTGGTATAACTATCGTTTTTGTTCAGATTTTCATGTCGACCTAACTCGTTATTTTATTTATCTTCTGACCAAACGGGGTTTTTGTCGTGTCTCCCTGTAAACATTTAGGGAAACTTGTTTTTGCTCATATTTGCCTTTTTGAAGTTGCATAACTTGATTTCTGTTCCGATATGCTTGTAAACCGCTCGCGTAACTTGTGTGTGCAGAGGTTCGACTGTAAAACTAGTCTTTCTTCGTTTTTGCTCTGGCTTGGTTGTATAAAATGTCAGCCCTTACAATGGCGTTTACTCATATAAATTAGCATTAGATATTTTATTTCGCTGAAGACTAACCAACTTATGGTTTGATTAAGGCTGCGCGTAATATATTGCACTAGGATTTTTTCATCCATTCATAGAATGTTCTCTTTTCATCTCCTTCAAAACAGTTTAGCTATGAGTGTTATTTACAGTTAAATGGACTGTCTATATCATTACAGCCATCTTTTTCAATCATATCCATATGGCAAAGTGCCAATTAAATTCCGTAATTAGATAGTGTTAAACTAACTTCATTTAAACTATATTGATATTTCTTAAAGCTTTATTCATTCACACTGTTCGTTTAAATAAAATAGATATATTAATTATATATATCGATAGTGTTCCATTTAAAAGTTGAAATACTTCTATGATAAAAACTGCTAATTGAAATCGTTAATTAAGGCACTTATATTTAATTGCCTGCTCGATGTTCGTCCTAGAAGGATATCGTTATATCAATTGATATGACGCATCTGCTAATTACGTAAATATTTAATGATTTCTTACTCATCTCTGGCTGAACCAGATCTCTCTTTTTAACGTTTGTTGTATTTACACTTCAAAATCATTTAACTGCAAACGTATAATATGATATCGATATGTTATGTTCTAATGATGAAACACACAGTGTGTCATTTTTATGCAACAGGCAGTCGACATTGTAACATTAGACAGGTATGCAATGCATTTAGGACCAAATTGTTCAAAAGGTGATAAGGCTTATAAAATTTTATCAACTTTTTTTTTTTTATAAAATCCTGACATAATAATTTCTGGTAGAACTAGCTTGTCAAACCTATATGAAATTCTTTAATTCTTCCAACTGGCATAATTTTAAGATGAGATACTCTCAGGTTTTGCAACCAATGAGATATAAAATGTTCACTAATATATTGATAAGGCTAATCAGATTATGTCTATATTCGTTTAAACTATCGTTTTTTGTTAAGGTAATCATACAAATTCACGATGAAATCCGATAAATGGAATAATCTGCGTTTTTGTTTTGTAATGTTTAACGTTCTATCAACAACTATAATTATTTAAGGACGAGTTTACCCGTGTAAGATATGTATGCATGCAGTAAGTGTGTGTTTTGGGAGGCTACGGTATGTTTATGTTTGTGTCCGTGTGATAGCGGCGAACTGATGATAACTTTATTGTGCTACCTCACTGAAGTATACTGCCGAAGACATTCAGCAGGACACACCACCCTGTTACATTATACTGACGATATACGAACTAGTCTTCCCACTCCTAAAACTGCTGAGCGCCAAGTAGGAATACTAACTGCCAATTGTATTGACTACTGTATGTTTCGGCTAGAAGAGGAGGGATGAACGCTTACCTTAAGGACAAAAGTGAAGCATTGCCAAGGGGGATGTAAGGAAAACGTGTTTTCAATTCAAACAATTAAAGATGAAATTAAGAAAAGTTCGCCAAATCATATTTCAACAGAACTAGTCATTTTAAATAGTTCAATAGTTAAATGTAACCTCAATATTGTCGCAAAATTTGCTTTCATTTCATATTAGACTTTATGAAAATCGTCACGAAGTGTTAATTTTTGCTCGTCAAAAATCGTTTAAAACATTCTCATATGAACGGAAAACTCATTTAAGATCCTTTCTATAACACACTGAACAAAATATTGCCTTTGTATTTTGGCAGCACTGCGTCCTTTTTATTCCTCGGTGTAGGTAAACGTAGTACAAATACATAGCGTTCTGTTATTAACACTTACCCAAAAACATCATTTTCGCATCGCCAACGCTGACGTGAACACAAACGCCTAGGTAACTTTATAAATAGTACTTTTCTAATATATATATATATAGAGAGAGAGAGGGGAAGAACATTGTTTGCTAGTAATGATATTTAAGTTATTTTTTAACTATTTCATCGGCTAGTACACGCGTTGTATATCCATGTTAAAGAACCAATAAATATGTAATTTAAAATAAGTTATCAAGTATTGAATGTACTCGGTGATTTGATTTTTTCATCAATATGTATTTCATTATCAACCCTGGTTTAAAGCAGAGACAATATTGATTATTCCATGAATGAATATTTCATTATCAACCTTTGTTTGAAGCCTATTGAATATGTATTTTGCATCGGTGGCTGTCAATGGTCGATGCCATCACTGTAATTATATTTTCAAGTCGTTCTATGTGTTGTTTTTCTCGAGAGATTAACTCTACATGAAATGAGAATGAATTATAGTATAGAAAAAAAACATAATCTAGTTCACTAATAAAATTAAATACATCTTTGATCATAAACTCCCTTCTGAAATCCTTCTTTTCTCTCCGATGATTTTTATTTTCTAGTATGTAGTTTTACCTTGGTTTCTGTTGTTCCAAAATCGACCGGTATTTTTGTAATTTCTACTATTTTATTACTCCTTGGTTACTGTTGTTCAAGTGTCGACAAGTATTTTCTAACTTCTATCGTTTCATTTTCTCATGGTTTCTATTGTTCCCATATTGACCGAGATTTTCTGACCTCTATCATTTTCTTTTTTTTCTGTTCCTTATTGACCGGGATTTTCTGATCTCAATAACTTTGTTTTTCTTGGTTTCGGTATCGACCATGCAGTTTTGGGCTGCCACTGTATTTTATTGTGAAAAAAAATCATTTCTAAACACGCATCTGCTACATTATGGCTCCATTAATACCACCTCTTTTAGGCCTTCAGTTGAGCTTTAGTCCCCGTGAGGAGGCTTAAGTCTCTGTCCCCTCGCCGAAACATACCGGAGCCTATACAATAGTTATATTGCAATACTCCTGCTAAACATTCACCTTTTTGTGAGGAATCGGACGGCTGCTTCCTTGTCATTATAATACTATCGGGTAAAGTGTCTTGCCGGGTGTCTTCGGAAGTATAGAAAGGCTGAAAGTATAGAAAGGCTGAAAGTATAGAAAGGCTGAAAGTATGAAAAGGCTGAACGTATAGAAAGGCTGAAAGTATAGAAAGGCTGATAGTATGAAAATGTTGATAGAATAGAAAGGCTGAAAGTATAGAAAGGCTGAAAGTATGAAAAGGGTAATAGAATAGAAAGGCTGAAAGTATGAAAATGCTGGAAGTATAGAAAGGCTGAAGGAATGAAAAGGCTAAAAGTATGAAAAGGCTGAAAGTATTGAAAGGCTGAAAGAATGAAAAGGCTGAACGTATTGAAAGAATGAAAAGGCTGAAAGTATTGAAAGGCTGAAAGAATAAAATGGCTGAAAGTATAAAAAGGCTGTGCTACAGTCTATCTCTCCCCCCCCCCCCCCCCCCCCCGAAAAAAAAGAGAAAGAAAAAAAGAAACAGAAAAAGTCAAAAAAGGAGAAAAAAAAGCTCACTACATGCATAGGAGACCATTAGATTACAATTCAGGAAGCTGTGGAAGCACGTTAAACAGTACTATACCAATCTAGTCGACTATTCAATTTAGTGTTCATTGTAATGTCCCTAAAACTAAAGCGGGAGTTAAATCGGTTAATTACACTGTTCAGTCTTAAATTACATCGTCATATACACAACAATTATTGAAATTATCCCATAGGTTGTTTTAATCTATGACACTGGAATTTTCATAATTACTACTCAGCATGATGGATATTTAGCCGTTGATAACATTATGAATGCCATGTTCATTTAGGTGTGATGAATACCTGTCTAATGTCAACAGATTGTGGCATAAAATGGACACACTGATTGTGTCATCAAAGCAGACAAAACATAACATATCAATATTATGTCAATACTTTGTAACTAAACGATTTTGAAATGTCAGATGTAACATAATTTCAAATACGGAGATTAGGTTTAAACAAATTAAGCCACAGATGTGTTGGAAATGATTAACCAATTACGTAATTAGCAGATGCATCAGATAAACTGATAATGATTTATGAGATTGTTAGCTGTCAGGTTGAAATACTTAATCGGTACTTGGCAACAATTTTGATGATGTAAATTGTGCATGAAAATAGAAGTAAATCATGTATATTAAAAAAGAAAATAATGTCATAATGGACTTTGAGAAGGAAATTGAAATAATACAAGTATCTTCATTGGGTATATCATGCAAACAAAGGAATGATTACAAATTTTTTTTTTATTATCGAGGTATATCAATCTTTGAATGCCACACCATCAATGTACAATTATCATATTTATACTGATAGTAATATATTGGTCCTTCTGAATTCAGTTTGTCAAAAAAATATTCATTGACAGCAAGGTTAAAATTTAAACAGACCCAACACTTAGCTGGACGGGGATGCATTAAACTATTCAAACAAAGAGAAACTACAAATGTAAATGGAACAAACACATCAGAGCTAAATGGTACATACAAATCATCACTAAACGGTACATACAAATCATCACTAAACGGTACATACAAATCATCACTAAACGGTACATACAAATCATCACTAAACGGTACATACAAATCAGAGCTAAACGGTACATACAAATCATCACTAAACGGTACATACAAATCATCACTAAACGGTACATACAAATCAGAACTAAAGGGTACATACAAATCAGAGCTAAAGGGTACATACAAATCATCACTAAACGGTACATACAAATCATCACTAAACGGTACATACAAATCAGAGCTAAACGGTACATACAAATCAGAGCTAAACGGTACATACAACTCATCACTAAACGGTACATACAAATCAGAGCTAAACGGTACATACAAATCAGAACTAAAGGGTACATACAAATCAGAACTAAAGGGTACATACAAATCAGAACTAAACGGTACATACAAATCATCACTAAACGGTACATACAAATCATCACTAAACGGTACATACAAATCATCACTAAACGGTACATACAAATCATCACTAAACGGTACATACAAATCAGAACTAAAGGGTAGATACAAATCAGAACTAAAGGGTACATACAAATCAGAACTAAACGGTACATACAAATCATCACTAAACGGTACATACAAATCATCACTAAACGGTACATACAAATCATCACTAAACGGTACATACAAATCAGAGCTAAACGGTACATACAAATCAGAACTAAAGGGTACATACAAATCAGAACTAAACGGTACATACAAATCAGAACTAAACGGTACATACAAATCAGAACTAAAGGGTACATACAAATCAGAACTAAAGGGTACATACAAATCAGAACTAAACGGTACATACAAATCAGAACCTAACGGTACATACAAATCAGAACCTAACGGTACATACAAATCAGAACTAAACGGTACATACAAATCAGAACTAAACGGTACATACAAATCAGAACCTAACGGTACATACAAATCAGAACCTAACGGTACATACAAATCAGAACTAAACGGTACATACAAATCAGAACTAAACGGTACATACAAATCAGAGCTAAATGGTACATACAAATCAGAACTAAAGGGTACATACAAATCAGAACTAAACGGTACATACAAATCAGAACTAAACGGTACATACAAATCAGAACTAAACGGTACATTCAAATCAGAACTAAACGGTACATACAAATCAGAACTAAACGGTACATACAAATCAGAACTAAATGGAACAAACACATCAGAGCTAAACGGTACATACAAATCAGAACTAAAGGGTACATACAAATCAGAACTAAATGGAACAAACACATCAGAGCTAAACGGTACATACAAATCAGAACTAAACGGTACATACAAATCAGAACTAAACGGTACATACAAATCAGAACTAAACGGTACATACAAATCAGAACTAAACGGTACATACAAATCAGAACTAAACGGTACATACAAATCATCACTAAACGGTACATACAAATCAGAACTAAACGGTACATACAAATCAGAACTAAACGGTACATACAAATCAGAACTAAACGGTACATACAAATCAGAACTAAAGGGTACATACAAATCAGAACTAAACGGTACATACAAATCAGAACCTAACGGTACATACAAATCAGAACCTAACGGTACATACAAATCAGAACTAAACGGTACATACAAATCAGAACTAAACGGTACATACAAATCAGAACCTAACGGTACATACAAATCAGAACCTAACGGTACATACAAATCAGAACTAAACGGTACATACAAATCAGAACTAAACGGTACATACAAATCAGAGCTAAACGGTACATACAAATCAGAACTAAAGGGTACATACAAATCAGAACTAAACGGTACATACAAATCAGAACTAAACGGTACATACAAATCAGAACTAAAGGGTACATACAAATCATCACTAAACGGTACATACAAATCAGAACTAAAGGGTACATACAAATCAGAACTAAATGGAACAAACACATCAGAGCTAAACGGTACATACAAATCAGAACTAAAGGGTACATACAAATCAGAACTAAATGGAACAAACACATCAGAGCTAAACGGTACATACAAATCAGAACTAAAGGGTACATACAAATCAGAACTAAAGGGTACATACAAATCAGAACTAAAGGGTACATACAAATCAGAACCTAACGGTACATACAAATCAGAACTAAACGGTACATACAAATCAGAACTAAACGGTACATACAAATCAGAACTAAACGGTACATACAAAACTGAACTAAACGGTACATACAAATCAGAACCTAACGGTACATACAAATCAGAACTAAACGGTACATACAAATCAGAACTAAACGGTACATACAAATCAGAACCTAACGGTATATACAAATCAGAACTAAAGGGTACATACAAATCAGAACTAAACGGTACATACAAATCAGAACTAAACGGTACATACAAATCAGAACTAAAGGGTACATACAAATCATCACTAAACGGTACATACAAATCAGAACTAAAGGGTACATACAAATCAGAACTAAATGGAACAAACACATCAGAGCTAAACGGTACATACAAATCAGAACTAAAGGGTACATACAAATCAGAACTAAATGGAACAAACACATCAGAGCTAAACGGTACATACAAATCAGAACTAAAGGGTACATACAAATCAGAACTAAAGGGTACATACAAATCAGAACTAAAGGGTACATACAAATCAGAACCTAACGGTACATACAAATCAGAACTAAACGGTACATACAAATCAGAACTAAACGGTACATACAAATCAGAACTAAACGGTACATACAAAACTGAACTAAACGGTACATACAAATCAGAACCTAACGGTACATACAAATCAGAACTAAACGGTACATACAAATCAGAACTAAACGGTACATACAAATCAGAACCTAACGGTATATACAAATCAGAACTAAACGGTACATACAAATCAGAACCTAAAGGTAGTACAAATAAGAATTAACGTCACACACTAATCAGAACTAAACAGTACATACAAATCATAAATAAACGATACATACAGATAAGAACCTAATGGTAAATATAAATAAGAGGTGAATGGTACATACAAATAAAAACGAAACGGTTCATACAAATTAGAACTAAACGATACGTACAAATAAGAATTAAACGGTTCATACAAATCATCACTAAACGGTATGTACAAATCAGAATTAAACTGTACATACAAATCAGAACTTAATATAATACATAAATCAGAGCTGAATGCTAAGTATTTGATTTGTTGCTGGCAAAAAAGTCTAAGTCAAAGTTAAGTAATTTCACGTTCGCCAAGCCCGGACTGTGGTAGAAAATCATATCCAGAAGTCACAGAATAAGCACAATAAGAATTACTCATAATTCCAACCAAAACATAACATTCACAATAAAATTGTGCTAAGACATCCGAACCCATAATCTTACTAGATTATCCCAAAAATAAACTTTAATGATACAGACTATAGTTCTGATGTTGTCCATATTAACATATTGATACAGACTATAGAAGAGCTTTGATCTCGTTTATGTTTGTAGCCATATTGTAAACACATGTGGTCCTGAATAAATGTCTCAGTCTTGAAGTCACCATCAAGTAATCTGCTAACTAAACATGGTGTCAGAAGTGGGATACGAACCCACACCTACAATATACACACTGTGAGAGTAAACTTTTAAAAATAGTTGTCCCCACGGTAGATGGTATCAGTGAAAAACTTTTATTGTCTCCATCTAAATTTAAAACAAGGAAATAATACATTTAGTCAGTCATCTGACACCAAATGCTTTTAGCAGTTACATAATCCATTTCCTTAATTTTGATTTGGTTTCATTTATTCATTGTAAACATTTTCAAATTGTTGACAAATGGATTGTTTAACTAACAATGAAATGCTCTCTATCGGACATTATAGCTTACCTGAATACCTGTAGGAGAGGAAACATGATATGGTGTTAATCGTCATGTCATGCTTGATAAAGTAGCAGGGAAATGAATGTGCACTAATATCTTATATAAGGTAAATTCCAAAAGCATTTATTAATTCAGCCCCAACATAATTGTGAGTATTTCAATAACCCAGTGTAATGAAAATGATTGCAATATTAATTAAAACATAAATACGACCGCTATATGCATTAATCAGGGATATTAAAATACGCTTTCCATTAAGAGAAAATGGGGGAAATGGAAATGTTTACACCATGCCTGCACTGTAACTACTGCAAGAACACAGACAACATGCTATCATTATTGAAGTGTTATAGAATACTGATATAGTCAATTCTGTTATGCAATATCTAATCGAGGCAAACCAATACTAAAATAGGAACCGAAGGTGCACTAGCCCCATAGTAATACACTAAGTTGGTTCGTAGACACATTGTGCTTTTGGGGAGCCTGAAGTTGGTTCCGAGTTCCGAGTTCCGTTTAAGAAAAACTGAAATACTATGTATTAGCTTTATTGGTTTTGGTCCCAGTTCCTAGTTCCGTTTAAGAAAAACTGAAATACTATGTATTAGCTTTATTGGTTTTGGTCCAGTTCCGAGTTCCGTTTAAGAAAAACTGAAATACTATGTATTAGCTTGATTGGTTTTGGTCCAGTTCCGAGTTCCGTTTAAGATAAACGGAACTCGGAACCAGTTCCGAGTTCCGTTTAAGAAAAACTGAAATACTATGTATTAGCTTTATTGGTTTTGGTCCCAGCTCCGAGTTCCGTTTAAGAAAAACTGAAATACTATGTATTAGCTTTATTGGTTTTGGTCCCAGTTCCTAGTTCCGTTTAAGAAAAACTGGAATACTATGTATTAGCTTGATTGGTTTTGGTCCAGTTCCGAGTTCCGTTTAAGAAAAACTGAAATACTATGTATTAGCTTGATTGGTTTTGGTCCCAGTTCCGAGTTCCGTTTAAGAAAAACTGGAATACTATGTATTAGCTTTATTGGTTTTGGTCCCAGCTCCGAGTTCCGTTTAAGAAAAACTGAAATACTATGTATTAGCTTTATTGGTTTTGGTCCCAGTTCCTAGTTCCGTTTAAGAAAAACTGGAATACTATGTATTAGCTTGATTGGTTTTGGTCCAGTTCCGAGTTCCGTTTAAGAAAAACTGAAATACTATGTATTAGCTTGATTGGTTTTGGTCCCAGTTCCGAGTTCCGTTGAAGAAAAACTGGAATACTATGTATTAGCTTTATTGGTTTTGGTCCCAGCTCCGAGTTCCGTTTAAGAAAAACTGAAATACTATGTATTAGCTTTATTGGTTTTGGTCCCAGTTCCTAGTTCCGTTTAAGAAAAACTGGAATACTATGTATTAGCTTGATTGGTTTTGGTCCAGTTCCGAGTTCCGTTTAAGAAAAACTGAAATACTATGTATTAGCTTGATTGGTTTTGGTCCCAGTTCCGAGTTCCGTTGAAGAAAAACTGGAATACTATGTATTAGCTTTATTGGTTTTGGTCCCAGCTCCGAGTTCCGTTTAAGATAAACGGAACCCGTTTAAGAAAGACTGGAATACTATGTATTAGCTTTATTGGTTGGGAGCCTGAAGTTGGTTCCGAGTTCCGAGTTCCGAGTTCCGTTTAAGTAAAACGGAACTGGGAACCAGTTCCGAGTTCCGTTTAAGAAAAACTGAAATACTATGAATTAGCTTTATTGATTAAGGTCCCAGTTCCGAGTTCCGTTTAAGAAAAACTGAAATACTATGTATTAGCTTTATTGATTAAGGTCCAGTTCCGAGTTCCGTTTAAGAAAAACTGAAATACTATGTATTAGCTTGATTGGTTTTGGTCCAGTTCCGAGTTCCGTTTAAGAAAAACTGGAATACTATGTATTAGCTTTATTGGTTTTGGTCCCAGTTCCGAGTTCCGTTTAAGAAAAACTGAAATACTATGTATTAGCTTTATTGGTTTTGGTCCCAGCTCCGAGTTCCTTTTAAGATAAACGGAACTCGGAACCAGTTCCGAGTTCCGTTTAAGCTAAACGGAACTAGGAACCAGTTCCGAGTTCCGTTTAAGAAAATATTCTATGTACTTTATCTCAATATGAGACCAGAATCTGAAGAAGAAAAACTGCATGTGTCAAATGGATGCAAAGTCATTTATCATTCACGTATGAATTTTAAGGGACTTGGTCCTAGTTTTCAGTTCCGTTGAAGAAAAACGAAACTAGGAACCAGTTCCGAGTTCCGTTTAAGTAAAACGGTACTAGGAACCAGTTCCGAGTTCCGTTTAAGAAAATATTCTATGTACTTTATCTCAATATGAGACCAGAATATGAAGAAGAAAAACTACATGTGTCAAATGGATGCAAAGTCATTTATCATTCACGTATGAATTTTAAGGGACTTGGTCCTGGTTTTCAGTTCCGTTGAAGAAAAACGAAACTAGGAACCAGTTCCGAGTTCCGTTTAAGGATAACAACACGACTGGTGTTGTAAATTTACGAGAAATTGTTGTGTTGTAACCTCCAAGAGAGAATGTTACAACGCAGTTTTCGTTCATGGTACATTTCCTTTTTTTACCCTTTCGTAAATTACAAGTAGTTTGTTAAAGCAGCTTTCTAGATATCGCGAAATGTGGGTCCATGGAGGGAGATATGAGTTTGTATTTGTAGTTAATGTATCTATATGTGTGAAGTTAAAGTACACAAACAAAGCAATAACTGCAAAGTATATTTCATACACCATTTTGTTTTTCAATATGGCTTCTACTGTTGAGGTGAAATGTCTATATGACGACTGGGAAAAAATCTTTAATTGGTATTACTGAAGTTTTATTCAACACAAATAAAAAAAATACAATTTCATTGAATAATATTGAACAGTTCTTTCATTGGCACCTGGAAACATAGAAATACGCGGGGTAGCAGGAAACTTCTAAGGAGCTGTTGCCAAAGGCCTTCCTTGTTATTCGCTATCAATGATTACACTAATTGATCAGATTAAATCTACAATTTGTGATATCACTAATTCGAATACATGGTATCATTAAATGATTTAACGATATCATGAATTCTAATTTATGATATCATTTAATGAATAAATTACATCAACAATTCGTATTGATATCACTTTATTCCTTGAATTAATGATATCAATAATAGATTTATTCATATAAATAAATCGAATAAATGATAACCAATAATTATGTCGCCCCCGTAAGTTTCGGAGAGACATATTGCTTTGTTCCCGCGAGGAGGGGATGCTTGGGATTGCATTTGAGTTTTGTAAGTCAGAGCTCACATGATCTGCTACTGAAAATATTAAATGTATTCATACGTTTGTTTCCGTGCGATATTTTGTATTCTTGTTAACAAATCGTCTCCATTTAAAAAAATAAATTTGTATTTATTTTGTTTTTCAAGATTTTCAGCATAGTCAAATACAAAAATATAACCCATATACGCTTATCTTAAACGGAACTCGGAACTGGGACCAAAATCAAAAAAAGCTAATACATAATATTTCAGTTTTTCTTAAACGGAACTCGGAACTGGGACCTTAATCAATAAAGTTAATACATAGTATTTCAGTTTTTCCTAAACGGAACTCAGAACTGGGACCAAAACCCGTAAAGCTTATAAATACCAACATTACCTTAAACGGAACTCGGAACTTGTTAAACGGAACTCGGAACTGGTTCCTAGTTCCGTTTATCTTAAACGGAACTCGGAACTGTGACCAAAATAAAAAAAGCTAATACATAATATTTCAGTTTTTCTTAAACGGAACTCGAAACTGGGACCTTAATCAATAAAGCTAATACATAGTAATTCAGTTTTTCTTAAACGGAACTCGGAACTGGGACCTTAATCAATAAAGCTAATTCATAGTATTTCAGTTTTTATTATACGGAACTCGGAACTGGTTCCGAGTTCCGTTTTACTTAAACGGAACTCGGAACTCGGAACTCGGAACCAACTTCAGGCTCCCGTGATTTTGAGGGCAATAAATTGTTTCTCATATTTCAGTACGTATATGACACGTGTACTTCCATAGCTCGACCTCAACTTTTAAATTTATGTGAAGGTGTCAGCGACTTTCTTTGGTGTCTTTTCATGTATTAAGGGAACATAGAAGATGATCCCCAAACCAACTCAAACTCTTTGAGCCTTTGTATAGTCCGTTAGGACCATGATGGAAGGCTATTAAGGTGCAAACAAAGTGATTCATTTAACTTCATGATTTAGTATGTTAATAGCTATGACTTGATAATGAGTAAATTCCTCAAAGAAAATATTTCGCACTGTGCTTTTCATCGTAGAATGAACTAACCGAAGGCGGATAATAACTTTTTAAACGTGATTTAAATATTAATCAGATTTCGAGTTAGACATACATATTAAATTGTAAAATAATAGTTAAATGATTAGATTAGCAATTGATATCTTTGTCGCATCAGTATTAAATGTAAACTTTACTTGCTTTACAACAATTGCGAAACAAGTTATATTAATTACGCGTTTTGGACCTGACTGATGCGAGCAAGGGGTCTTGGTGAAGGAGGAAGCCGGCGTACCCACAGGCGCTTGCATAGAAAATATGACTTTCATTTTTTTTTTGATATGACAGTGGTATGTGTAATCTGTTAAGCTGACCTTCAGCTTAACAGATTACACATACCACTGTCATATAAAAAAAATGAAAGTCATATTTTCTATGCAAGCGCCTGTGGGCGTACCCGGAGAACATACACGTGGTCAGACAGGTGACACATGACGTTCACGTGCGATCGGTGAATCGAACCCCGGTCGCCTAGATGAAAGACAGGTGTGCTACCACAGTGCCAATCGATCATGTCGGTTTTTTTTATTCATAAAATTCTGCAGTTTTTTTTAAATCCCTGAGAATACTGTTGCAAATCAAAACATATGTCCAAAAATTAAACGGTTACATAAAAGTTTTTTTGTAAATGGTTCCTTAATCAGTCAGTGTTTTACGCTGTATTTTGCAGCATGCATGGATCTTGGATGTGACCATGAAGCAATGTGTACCATCGAGCGTGAGGAAAACCAAGCTGACGTGTTGGATGAGTGTAAATGTACGCCTGGGTTTACGGGAGACTTTTGTAAACTCAGTAAGTAGAATCGCCATACAATAACGGTTTGTGTTCGATTTCCATCTGTAACAGCTTTCAATTCATCATTCAACAAACACTACCTGAGCTAGAACGAAAGTGAAAGTATTTTTAAATCCGTTCGTTGGAGATTTAAAATGTAGAGACAACTTTATTAAGTTTTCTATAGAATTAAATCATTGAAGTATTTGGATGACCAATGCAAGTTTTGAAATCAGCCACACAATTCGTCATTTTACAAATACATCATCAAACAATTTGATGAGACATATTGATAATATATCCATAGGTTAGAAAAAACGTTTTCATTTATGCAATATTAATTTAGATTAATTAATATACAAGTTACATTGTTTAAGCACCCCTTACTTATTCAAATATCTACATATCGTCTTACGGACCGTCATATTTGAAATGATTTTATTTTTAAAAACCCTGATTTTAAATAAATACAATTATGATTTCGTCACTGATGCTATTAATTTCTTGAAACATTAAATATAAAAATAATAACCGGTGTGACATATATAAATATAAGATGTTATTTCCCAAAGGTGTTCATTTGTTTCTGCCATTAACAGTTTAATTAAGGATTGAATGTTGATTTGGTCGATTTCATGGGGTCATGAATTGAGTTGCTCTTGAGACAAATTTAATGAACTGCGAAGCAGTTCATGTTGAATTTGTCTCAAGAGCAACTCAATTCATGACCCCATGAAATCGACCAAATCAAGATTCAATCCTTATATTTCAATTGTTTTTGTTTTGTTTTTTTTTTAATAAAAAAAGTCGGCCTAGATATTAATGTCTCGAAGCTTGTGCAAGTCCAAATGGGGAAAAGCCCGAGGAGTTCCGGATTGTGCATGTCTAGTCGGTCGAGTAAAATAGTCCGCAATTTTAGGATTAAAAACAGCATTATTTTGTCAAAAGAGAAGTATCTAGCATATCTGGTCTTTCATAAAATACTAGAATACATTATAAATTTGATAATTTCAATAATTGTTCTATGTTTATAACGACAATGTAGAAAAAGAGAAATAGTTCCGCGGAAGGATTTTAACCATGTATTCATACGCACTGTTCAGTGTTAATCTGGTCAAATTCATGAGCAAATGAAACAGGTTAAGTTTGGTAGTTTCATTGAGTCCAACTTGAGTAGAAATTGAAATATTACTATATAATTTGATACAGCAGGTGAACATACAATGTACGTAGATTTTCAACACAATCAACGAAAATTATGATTTTTTTTTCAGATAGCATCGTTCAAATAAACACTGATGTAGATGCCGGGATTCTGGTGGAAACAAAGTTTAAGTTTGTCTATAACGTCACAAAATCGTTATATGATGCCATTGACGACCAGGTTTATCAGGATTACGAGGATCTCTACATAAGTGTGGTAAGGACCAGAACAAACGTGTTGATCTACTGTAGATCTTACAACAGGATTAATAAATTAACACACAAAAAAAAAAAAAAAAAAAAAAAAACATAAATAGAACAACTTACGGGAAGGTAAACAATTAATCAGATATAGAGACATAATTTCACGGTCAGGTGGTAACAATATACTAGATCAAGTCAAGTGTAAAACATAGAATTTTACAATGATTGTAACCATCAGATCAATTCTATATACATTGAATTGAACTGTAAGTTTGTAAGCAATAAATGAAGTCTTGGGAATCTACATTGAATTTAACCGTATATTGGTAAGCAATTAATGAAATCTAAGGAATATACATTGAATTAAACTAAAGATTGGTAAGCAATAAATGAAATCAATGGAATATACATTGATTTTAACTGTAGGTTGATAGGCAATACATGAAATCTAAGGAATATATATTGAATTAAACCGTAGATTGGTAAGCAATAAATCAAATATAAGGAATATACATTGAATTTAACTTTAGGTCGGAAAGCATAAAACAAAATCTATTAAATATACATCAAAATCGTTTTGCTATATTTCGACTCGCAACAACATCTGTATATTTATTTATATAATCTATTAAAACAATCTCCATATTCAAGATTCCGTTAATCTGATTGCATGACACATACATATTATTGAATAAATTAGCTTTCTATTAATGAAGAAGTACGTTTATCTTAAAATAGGTAATTATTCCCACTATAATGACGAAATTGTTCACGTTTGGAGAGGAGATCATAAAGAAGGACGATGATTATATAGACTATGTTGGAGACAGTGAGTATTTTTTTCAATATATTGCTGTTTGAGATAGTGAGTATTTTGTCACTATATTGCTGTTGGAGACAGCGAGTATTTTGTCAATATATTGTTGTTGGGGATAGTTAGGATTTTGTCAATATATTATTGTTGGGGATAGTTAGGATTTTGTCAATATATTATTGTTGTGAGTATTTTGTCAAATATTGAAACTAGAAGAATATTACCATGACAATATATGATTCAAAAATTCAATAACAATTAAACGAGGCCATAATATTATCAAAAAATATGGATTGTTACTTGGACTCCCGAAAATGTACACGGACAGGTGGTCCAGAAGGTTTGACATAGGCGTTTTGTAAGGCTATTAAGACAAGGTAATTTTATGAAAGAAGTAGGCCTAGCTCATAAGATTTATATCTGTTGACTTTCTTTGTACGAAACTCGGGCGACCGACTACAACAGAACTACTCATAAGTGACTACATCGTTCAGGTAGGTACAATCTATATTAGATAAATTAACAGTTTCCCGTCATTTCCAGAGTTTGTGTTCCTCACGAGCAAGGTCCATTTCTACTGCCTTACTCTGAGATGTTCTGTTTTGAACACTACCACACGCTGCATCGATACCGCCACCCAGGTATGTCATTTGGTTACACTGACGTCATACTTACGTCATTGGTTTATACCTTTGTCAGGCACGTCAATAGGTCATTAGCATACTACCCATCACCGATTTTCTAGCATAAGACATATTTGTACCTCTTTCGTTTTTTTTTGTTTTTTTTTTGTTGTTGTTGTTGTTGTTGTTGTTTGTTTTTTTTGGGTTTTTTTTGTATTTTTATTTTTTTTTAGTTGATTAGTTGATGCAAATTTAGAATCGTCATTTCGTCTGATTGTCACGTTTGTTTTACGTTCTCTAGTCACAACCCGCCATCTTAGATTCCGAGACAGCCACTATGGACATGCTAAAACTGATGTTAATAAACGACAAATCGAAGTCTCGTGAGGATTTGTATACACATTTAAACATGTCGGTGGCAGTGGCTAAAGACAAAGGTGATCAACTTCCGGGCACTATAGAGGCGCAATACGGCAAGTTTCTATTGCCCTTCTGGGAAACCTTCCAAGAGACCATCAGGGGCAAGGAGACTAACATTGTAGTAAGTAATTGTCAATTAGGTTTAAAAATCGCCTGCTATGACGGCCCATATATGTGCTAAATGTCTTATGGCACAAGAATATATACATGTAAAACTAAATGATGATATTGTTTTAAATAAAAAAGACAACACGAATGTCTTGTACAATCTTTCAGTATTGTGGTGTCTCATACCGTATCAATAAGTTTTTGTTTCCAGTTAAATGTATCTATATGTCACTCTACAAAACATGTGTATTATTATGACATAACACCTGATATATGCCATTTATATTGTTATTGATATGTGAAGAGAATATCTGTGAACAATTGTGAAATTTGTGTTTCATGTCTGTAAGTAATAGCGCAAATCAATCAATTTTTGTTTGCGAATGCTAGCAACACTATGTTTTTTAACGGTATCATATAGGTTGTTTATGGTTTTAAATACGAACAACACTGCTTTTCTGAATGTATAATTACAGTTGTATATAAATACGTTATGGTTGCTTTCTGTTTATCCATCATATAACAGCTCCTTGCAAGTTGTAGGGGCCGCGGTGGCCGAGTGGTTAAGGTGTCCCGACACTTTATCACAAGCCCTCCACCTCTGGTATGCGAGTTCGAAACCTACGTGGGGCAGTTGCCAGGTACTGACTGTAGGTCGGTGGTTTTTCTCTGGGTACTCCGGCTTTCCTCCACCTCCAAAACCTGGCACGTCCTTAAATGACCCTGGCTGTTAATAGGACGTTCAAAACAAAAACAAACAAAAAACAAAAAGCAAGTTATAGAGAAATTGGTGATTATGTCTGGCGGTAGTAATGCGACGATGGTGTGTTGATACTAGCGAAACTGTTGTCTATTTCAGGATCTAGATACTACCATGTATATTAAGCGGTAATATGTTAGCTGCTGTTTGTATATACTAACAAAACTTTTATTTAAATATAGCGGTAATATGGCGGCTGTTGTTTGTAAATACTAGTGATACCACAGTTTATATAGAGAGGTAATATGTGGCGGCTGTTGTTTGTACATAAAAGCTATACCACAATTTTTATACAGCGGTAATATGGCGGCTGTTGTTTGTAAATACTAGTGATACCACAGTTTATATAGAGTGGTAATATGTGGCGGCTGTTGTTTGTACATAAAAGCTATACCACAATTTTTATACAGCGGTAATATGGCGGCTGTTGTTTGTACATAAAAGCTATACCACAATTTTTATACAGCGGTAATATGGCGGCTGTTGTTTGTAAATAGCGGTCATATGGCGGCTGTTATTTGTACATACTAGCGATACCATTGTATATTTATAGGGCTAATATGGCGGCTGTTATTTGTACATACTAGCGATACCATTGTTTATTTATAGCGGTAATATGACGGCTGTTTGTACATTTGGTTTGGTTTGGGTTGTTTTGTTTAACGTCCTATTAACAGCCAGGGTCATTTAAGGACGTGCCAGGTTTTGAAGGTGGAGGAAAGCCGGAGTACCCGGAGAAAAACCACCGGCCTACGATCAGTACCTGGCAACTGCCCCACGTAGGTTTCGAACTCGCAACCCAGAGGTGGAGGGCTAGTGATAAAGTGTCGGGACACCTTAACCACTCGGCCATCGCGGTCCCCTTATTCATTGAACTGCATGGAGAACAAGAGATCAGTATCACAGAAATGGAAATGTTTGTACATAAGAGCGATACTATTGTCTATATATAGCGATAACATGCTGAGTATCGTGGATTGGTAATACTATAGAAATCGTTTTTATATGAAGATGATGTGGCGAGTGCTTGTAAATGCTAGTGAAACTATTGTTTATTAATGAACGACATATGACAAATGTTGTTTTGTAAATATAACAGATTCAGTTCTTTATTTACAGGTTCGTATGCAAATAAAGTATTGTTTATTGTCTACAGGTAGTAACATACCAATACAGTCCTTACATATTTGCCAACAACACCGACGCCATCAATACAGGAATCATCAAGATGATCATCGTCGATAAAAATGGCATGGACGTGACCTTGCCTGACCCCGAAGATCCCGTGGGACTTCGTGCGGAAGCTGAAGACGCCTTGAATGCGGTTGTTAAATGGAATGAGATGGAAGCGTCGAAAACCACGGAGGGAGCATTTGATGCTATCGTTGCTTTCAACTATAGCATCGTTGGTTTCACTATCGATATCAACCTTAAGAGCACGAAGACGTGTATTACATTGGGAAAGTTCGGACCAGAAAGTTTCCCTACCGAGGAGGACTTTGACATCCGTGTAGAAACTAAGGGCAAGAGTAAAATTGTAATGTCCAGACCAGATGACCTTATTAGGACCTTTAGTGACCAGACTTTACAAATAGCCCACACTTACAAGATGGAGGGGGAGGCTTTAATTAATCCAATCCTGATGGTCGTGCAGTGCGAAGGTATGTATAAATGATTTATCTAATAAATAAACTTTCATTTTCATACTAAATCGTTTACGTTATAAACATTACAAACGCATGAACAAACTATCATGAATTAATAACTTTATACATTTCCTTAAGTTGAAAGTCTCAGAATTGTCACGAAAATGATAATTAATCTTTCAAAAAAAATCTGGTGAGTAGCAGAGATAAGCATATCCGACAGTTTTAGCTATGTATTTTAAGTGAATTAAAAAATGATTGAATCTTTTCCGTGCAATAAGGCATTTATACCACTCGTTTAATGATTTAGAGTGCCTCTTATAAGACCTCGTTCTATATATATACATATACATATATATATATATATAATAAAAAGCCAAACACAGATCTGCTGTCTCCCTAGTACTTTCGCGGCTACATTCTGCCGCTCTTCAGGGGATTATCTATAAGAAATATCAGAGCGGCAGAATGTAGCCGCGAAAGTACTAGGGAGACAGCAGATCTGTGTTTGGCTTTTTATTTTATTATTATTTAACGTCACATGGACATTTCAATTTACCTGTGTCTTGATAAAGGGGCAGATTGCCTCGAAAATTCGACAATTTACTTGTCTGTACTGTCGTTATTACTACTTGACATATATCTATTTCTAGTAATACGCATCCAACATTTGTTTGTTAGGATCCAGTACCTATATTGGTTTATACCGTCGTTATTACTTACTAGACCCTATATATATTTATATATATATTAACCATCAATTTCAACAAATACTATTATTTCCTACGTACAATAGGCAGAACTAATTACCAAATTACTAATTAGTTACAAATTTAGCTCAGCACTGCCTTGTAAATATTCTGCCATAAACATGCGAACTTTTCTATCCATATTAACAAATATATCTCAAATATTCATAACTTCTGATATAAATATTCGTGATCTATTTTATGACCGCCAATATAGCGAAATTTAAACTTTCACGAATGTTCCCAAATACACAACAGAAGTATATTTTGTTTTATTGCATACCAATTTGACTTACTTATCGCATCTTTATATGCACACCCTTCAATGTACAAGATTTATTATTTGTTTTCGGCCGTAAATACATGGGTATTTAATAAATTTTGATAATTCCATTATTATTTTTTGGTTAATTGTCTTACCCTGTACCGTACCATTGTCATTCTCTGAAATATGATAAACTTTTATCATAATCAACCCATCTTTTCTTATTCTCCAACAGATGGTGCTCTCAGTCGCCGCCGAAAACGCTCGGCTACACCCACATCAAGTAGGATATTTGTAATTCAAAGTATAAGTATATAAGTGTGAATTTGGTTATTATGTATTTATAACGTAAATAACTTATGTTTATATTATGCTAAGAATAATAATTTCTTTATAACTTATTAAAAATGCAAGAAATTTCAGATTTTGTTCAATTTAACAATTTCGTATGTGAAACATGCTTTGATATTTTAATATTTCATGCGTTGATGCAAAATCACTTTGACTTTTTATTCAAAGCTATCCCCTCTCTCTCAGATATAACCAAACCACAAGTTACAAGTAACATTCTGTTACAAATTATATCAGACAATTTTAGGGTCTTTCTTTATGTTATTGATTTAGCAAAAAATAAATAAAATGCTTTCTATGTGTGTCTGTTTCCCAGCGGCGGCACCCCCGGGTGCGGTTGAACCACACCAATACCGTATAGTAGAAGTAGATTTAAGGAGATTTGATCCGTCGACAGGAAAATGGATTGTTAGCGAAGACATAAAGGTATTCCATCAACGATTATTCGTGGCTTAATATGACTTCGTGATGCATATGTTATTCAACTAGCTCAACATGGATTGCATTGTAATAAGTGTTATAGCCATACCACACTACACCTGGCGTATTGCATGTGCTGCGTTTTTTAGGTATTGGTATAATCTGAAAATGACGTGTGACGCAATCATGTTGTAATCGCGACGTTCTACACACAATATATGATGACATCAGAGCGTTTTAGACGGTGACGCAGTACACATATTTTGATATGACGTATAAAACTCAGAAAAGCATGACACATTACACGTGTTGTGATGACGTATTGCGCCTGTGTTTTTAAGAGTATTATGACATGAAAACTGTCAAAAGACACTGTAGTGAGATAGTGTTTACACAAAGGAAATATTCATTTTTGCTCTGTGTCCCATTACCAAGAATAGACTCACTCCCTTCTTAAAACTTGTTTCTAATTTAACTGACAAGATGTACTTCCAAGCTGAGAGCTCTGTTTGCTTTATACAGAAAACAATGACACCAATGTTTGGCAAAATATTTGGGCTCACCTCTGTGGGTCTGTGGGTCGCCTTAATATTATTTATTAAAATTAACATAAAAACTGATCAATACATCTATGAAAAGCAAAGGTGAGCGGCAAAAATACGCCAAGATTACCAATATGTTGTATTGGTAATCCGCCACCCGTAAAAAAAGTAATAAAAACATCGGGTATGATCAAATTTACACGAAATATTTTTTAAATTCAAAGACATTTCCTTCTGTTTATGATAACATTGCTTACCATTCATGTAATATGCATTTATGTTATATCTCCTTCGAAGGTCTCTTCTGGATCCGGGACCAACATAGCTTACAAGAGCAACTTCTTTGGGACATTCTCTGCCAATATCTTGTTCGTAGCTCCAGAAACAATCGACTTTGCATCTATCTTCCTTAACTTCTCAGAGAGGCTGAAAGAGACCCCCCACGCTTTGGCCTGTATCAGTGGTATTTTTATTATTGTCGTCATCATCGCCATTCCTCTACGTCGATTGGACAAAGGGGACGCTGTGATGGTAAATATATTCATCAAAAATACAGCACGTGTTTTGATATGTACCATGACGTATCTCAGAGCCACTTTTTTAAGAGTATTACGAATAATATCTCAAAGGGCATCATGATCAGATCATAATCCAGATTTTTACAATGTATCATGAGTGATGTCCTACTTCTCTATTACCACTAGTGTAGCGGTAGTATGTCCCATGTCTTGAGCGGTAACATGGTTCATATTTGAATTATAGTGGTATAACCACAATCAGCTGCATTTGGGAAAAAATAGGTTTCAGCTCCATTGTAAATTAAAATCAGGATTCATATATCTTTTTCATTTGAAAGCAAATAGGATAGGGGATGGTATTGCGTTATAATGGCCACAGATAAAAATAAGGTATGAAGCAAAGATAAATGTTGGGTTTTTTAACCTTTTCAGTGGAGTTACATGCCTTTCGAGGACAACTTGCCAGGAGCTGAACATAAATATTACATAGCAGTATCAACCGCCATACGATCGTCAAAATACTTATCCTCCACTGTGTATATCAAAGTGGTGGGAGACAAAGGAGAAACGGGGATCAGACAACTTTCAGATGGAAGGAGAAAGGTCGGTTGTATAAAATTAAAAAGAACAAACTACAGTGCAAACCCAACAGTGTTTCAAAAATGATAAATAAATCCCAATCTCTGGGGGAGAAATGCTTTAACACTGAATTTAAAATAAAACCACAGCTTTTCGGTAACACACCTTTAGAAAAAGGGCATGGGTGTTGAAAAACTACACGCTAAACGTGCATCCTGGGATATGAAAACACGCAAATTTATAGGTACCTTATAATATTATAAAATGAAATACTCTTTTTCCCTATGGCATCAATATACTCTGAAGGTTTTAACTCAAGCCTTACCCCATTATGTCAAATCTAAACATGTGCGATTAGATTCTTTAAAAAGTCTGTTCAGTATTTCGACATGTCTGTTTTTATTTTCTCAAGAATTTTGGAAGAGGAACGACGTCGCATTTTGTAATGAGAACAAGCACCCAACTCGGTCATTTGAAGTACCTTATTGTGTGGCATGATAATAAGGGTCCTTCCCCTGGATGGTTGCTAAGTAAAATCGTCATCGGCGACATCAAAAACAATCGAAGGTATTATAAATGCTTTGGAAATTTTACGTCCCAAAAAAAACAAAACCTGACAATTACATGAAAAAAACCGTTAATTTGTATTTTGTAATAAAATTCTACCCTACTACCATTGGTTTGTAATATATATTTTATGATATATCTCAATTTAGATCGTTTTGATTGATGTAAATCGTGACCATGGGTATTATATATTAGTATAACGGAGTCTGGCCTAAGAACGTTATATCGTAGAGTTTATATCTTTATCATGTTATATTGGTTGTTAACCAGGGGGTCTTTGGGATTGATATAATCTTTCACCACCTTTTTTGGGGGGGGGGGGGGGGGGGGGGGGGGGGGGAGGGGCAGTGGGACAGGGGCATCTTCTGCGGAGGGAAACAATCTTAAGTTAATGAGTGATGTACAATTGTTGAGATCTCGCAAAGAGCACGTGTACCTGTATAGTGTAATCTAGGGTTAGATAGGATCTACCTGTCAATTGTAAGTGGAATTAGAATCTTACACAGTCTAAGAGTTTCCCTTTAATATATATAGTATTGACATTACATAATTACAAGGCAATGTTGACGTGTCGTAGATGAATTGTTGTCGTGACGTCAATGTTGGCTGTGGGGACGTAATACAATAGTCAATAACATGCCATGAGTGCGTGTAGCTTGCACCAAACCGAAGGGTGAAAAAAATCTTACAGGTAAAACTGTGGATATCTCTCACCTGGGTAAGAAAATTGTCGATTTCTTGCATCGTAAGATAGAGATACAGATACTGCATGAATTCTCATGCTTATAATGTCAAAATATGATTTAATAACATCCATCCCTTTTTCCAGTCAAAAGAATTAATATGTATCTGGGTATCTGCAAATTCCAACACTTTGATATAAGATGGTCCAACACTTTGATATAAGATGGTCAAATCTAAATCATTGACCCGGAAATGTTAATCTTGCAAGCAAGAGTTTGACAATTGAGCTGGAAAAAATACTCTCCCGGATTACACTCAGAGGCACAACGCAGTTCTGCTTATTGTAAATATATGATGTTATCGAATCATGCAAGTGACGTCATAATAAGAGTTTTTACACAATAGATGTCAATTTCTGAGAGGGTGATATCATATCATATCCCACGATGCAGATGTTGGTCGTGTATATTTCATCAACCATTCAAAATAAATGTGCACTATTATTTGACATTTTGTTTAGGTATGTGTTTGTCTGTGGCAAATGGTTGTCTCTTGGTGGTGAGGACGGCAGAACGTGGAAGAAAATGGAAGCTTTGGACGAGCAGGTGATGGACAGCCAAATGCTTCTAAACGAAACCAGCAAGCGTAACATGTTTGATGAGCACCTTTGGTTTTCTCTGTCCAAGCGTCCAAACTACAGTCGGTTCACCCGTGTTCAAAGATTGTGGTCCATCACCGCACTTCTGTTTCTGTCCATGATTGCTTCGGCCATGTTCTATAACACTGCTGACACTGGCGGACGTGTCATAACCCTTGGACCGCTAAAACTCAGTTACAAGCAGTTTTACGTCGGCTTCATGTCAGCCGCCATCGCAGTAATACCGAGTGTCATTATCATCAACATCTTCAAACATCGTCGATTTAAAGGCGAACAGGTGATTAAGTTCCCTAGTAAAGGTAAACCAATGAAGAAGCGGTGTTGTTGTGGATGTTGTGCCAAGTGTTGCTCAGGCCCGACCTCGCTGCCCTGGTGGACTATATTTTTTGGTTATCTGCTGATTGTAGCATGCATAGGATCAGGTGGGTCCTTCACTTTTATGTATTCCCTTGAATGGGGGACAGATCTCACAGTGGAATGGTTGCTCGCCTTCTTCCTCGGAACGGTGGAAAGCGTCTTCGTATTTGAACCAGTAAAGGTATATTGCAGTTTTATTTTTTCCGACTTACATTGTATGTGTTTCTATGTACTTGTCTATCTGTCGTACTATAAATATTGGAAATGGATCGTGTTACTTACATGGGAGACTTGATTACGACGAATATGAATATGACATTGCACTCAGCTTAATGTAAATCTATATTTCTCCTGATTTGGTAATGAACCTTTATATCGCTTCTAGTATATTTCTATATAATGGGTAATTCATTTGATGAAATAATTTCCTTTTTAATTTTTTATATTACCTATCTTATGAGTTTTTTGTCCTACACTTTAAGAAGTATAATGAAAAATGAAAATGCTTATAGATTGACTTGATTAATTTATAATAGTTGTTAATACAATTCCTGTATGTATCTGTAAAAATAAAAAAAAGAGGTTCGCATACAAGAAACTGTAGATAACTAGATACTATAAATTGGCTATGACCAAATAAGGTACTCGCCGTTATCGTTTCAGGCCATTGCACTGGCTGTGTTTCTGGCATGTTGCTGCTCGAGAAATGCAAGGCAGACGCTTGCTGACCTCCCCTTTCCGTCTGAAGATGATATGCAGGATGGTATGTATCAAGTATTTACGTGTGTCATTATCGCCCTAAAGTGTGGTGTCTAGCTTTAACGACAATGACAAAGGGAGAAACATAATAGAATGCTATCAATGGGATATACTGCATAATAGTCTTTATATTCCTTCGAAATGTCTATTAAATTCACAAAGAGTAGATTGAAAATAATCCCGTGCAGTGTTATGAATCTATATTTTATTATACCCCCGCAACGAAGTTAGGGGGGGTTTACTGGAATCAGGTTGTCTGTAGACGCATTTTGTCCGGACAAATCCTCCTAAACCGATGGGCCAATTCCGATGAAACTTCACACAAATATTAATGATCATGTGTAGATGTGCATGCCACTTTATTGTTCTCAAAATTATGGTTGTTTTGGCAACTGGTCACTATAAACAGGTTTTCCGATCAGAACCATAACTTTAAGTTTGTCCGGACAACCTTTTCTAAACGAAATGGCCAATTTCAATGAAACTTCACACAAATATAGAGGACCATGTGTAGATGTGTATGCCACTTTCTTTTCTTTCAAAATTATGGTTGTTATGGCAACTGGTCACTATAAACAGGTTTTCCGATAAGAACCATAACTTTAAGATTGTCCGGACAACTCCTCCTAAACTAAATGGCCAATTTCAATGAAACTCACACAAATATAGAGGACCATGTGAAGATGTGCATGCCACTTTCTTTTCTTTTAAAGTTATGCTTGCTATGGCAACTGGTCACTATAAACAGGTTTTCTGATAAGAACCATAACTTTAAGTTTGTCCGGACAACTCCTAAACCGAAGGGCCGATTTCAATTGAACTTCACACAAATATAGAGGACCATATGTAGATGTGCATGCCACTTTCGTTTTTTTTCGAAATTATGGTTGCTATGGCAATTGGTCACTATATTACTGGGATATTTTAGCTAGCATCTAATTAACAGTTTCAATTCACCATTGACTCGTGCAGATTGCGGGGGTATTAGTCAGCCATCATGGCGACAGTTCTAGTTAATTCTGTGATCCACATTTAAGTTGATTTTAACTTGTTTCACAAATTTTATAAAGGAAATAAAATGTTATCACATACATGCTAGATGACATGGACATTGAACGAGTCGTGTTGGTAGTGGATCCAACAGTATTTTGTCCGGCTGATATCAATGATGACTCCTCCGTGGAAACCAGGCGACTGAAGCGACGTCTACAGTTGGACAAGAAGTTATATGCGCTCATCAAACACTGGATTGTACAATTTCTCTACGTCGTAATGGTGGCCACCATCTGTTCCCAGAATATCGTCGAAGATGCGTACTATCAAAATAAACATCTCGAGTCTGTGTTGTCCTCGCACACGGTAATAATCGTAGATAATAGCGTTCAGTTTAACAAATTATAAAACATAAATATTCATTTCTTATTGAAGTTTAACATACATGTATTTATTTTATGAAGGATATGTCAAATAGTTTTGTTTAAGTTTTGATATTTTCATTAGGGTTCATGCCCATTAATCCAAATAACGACTGCATTCATTTAAGCATTTAACTGTTTTGTATCGTATTTATGATCCATTTGAATGCCAGAGCTTTGCAAGCAAGCAACATAATGCGCGTTAGTACATTATGATTTGTTTGCTTGCAAAACTTTGGCATTCAAATAGATCATAAATACCATACAAAAATAGTTTAACGCTTATATTTTCATTCCTTTTACTTTTTTTATTTTCAATGATATGATTCATATTTAAAAATCAGAATTCCCGCCTAACCGACAGTCAGTAGATTTTTTTTTCAGTCGTTGGAACAGCGGAACATTGTCGCGTGCTTTTTGGCAAACAAAATAGTACATGGATGTTTTTTTTAAACCTAAATTTTGTTAAACATTTAATTATCAACGTATTGCGCAAATGGCATATTTTTATAACAAATAATGTAGACAAAATAATTAGTCGTTAAACTTAATTATCCTGGATATTTTAGTTCCGGTTTGTATTGTATTAATACGCTGATAAATGTAAACTTTATTTTTTTTACAACAATTGCGAAACAAGTTATATTAACTTATAGTAATCACGCTTGTTGGCCCGGATAGAAGCGCGCGATATGCTGATAAGTGTAGCGCGTGATGGATGGCGTTTGAACGTACATCGATGCCAGAGCTCTCAAACAGACTATAAAGTGACAATGCCAGACAAATGTAAACATATGACTATGAATGCAGATAAATGAACATGTATTGCATTATATTTACATTTGGATGGCAAAGCCATGATATAAACAAACTAAACAAATTTGCAGTCTATGAGAGTATAACTGACACCCAAAGCGCGACACCATTCTATGCATAACTGACACCCAAATCGTGCATTCGGGTGTTATTCATACGCGACCGGATCCCCCGGAACTACTTGCAACCAATGTAAACAAATGGCATCTTATCATTGCTCATCATTCTATCGGATAGAGTACGAGACCAGAAAACAAATCTTAAAATGTAAAACGAAAATAAAGGTAAGAATGGTTAACAATCACGAAAATGGAAATAAAACAAGATCTAATAAACACATATGTTGACAGATATTTGTTCCGGGGCCAGAGTGGAAAATCATTACACACCACATTGTTTGCGCGCCACCGCCATCCAATGTTTGAATGACAAAAATTTTGAAACCCGACACATCATGTTTATGTCAAATCATAAGAACGAGGCTTCTCTCCGGTCGTACAATAGAACAGTTTCTTCTTCGCAAAAGAAAGCATCAAGTGGTGCATTATCGTGTCTAACGCATCCTAAACTTGAAACAGCCATGGTACCCGTCACAAGCAACGTTGTCGCTGAAGCTCGTCTAACTCCCTCGGCCACTGTCACTTCTCTCATTGGTCGTATCCCTGACACCGGTGCTGTTGTAGCTACTATAAACTGTAATCAGGTTTCAATGCAACCAAAGAACATGTTTACATCTGGTTTTTTGGCGAATTCCACTTTCTCCCACTGCACATTCAACTTTCATAGCTAAACTCTGTCAATGCTGTCAGCCGTTGCGTGCGCGTGGTGACGTGTGAAATTTCCATCCGCATAATTGTTCCGGATGGTAAATTAAAAAAAAAAAATCCGAAATCGTTAACAAACTGAATAATTCATCCGTATATTCTGAAATACTGACTACCAATATTATTGACATTGTTATTAAAATATCTGATGATGTTTTCAGTATTTTTTAAATTATTTCCATGCACTATTTTTTTTTATTTTTTTTTTGCCAATCAGCACGTGAATCACAATAGGCTGTTCAATTTGTTGACCTCTGACAATGGAAACGTCGGTAAAAGTCAGATTTCAAATTATAATGAAATTAAAGTTGAAATCGAAAAGAAACTAATATAGAAAACGTAAATATAAGCATTAAACTGTCTTTTTATGGATTATATGGTCTATAGTTTAATGCTTAAATGTCTTGATTTCAGAGATTTGTATTGAGGCATTCGTGATCAAGCTGACGAAACGTCAATATTAATAATTGTTTTACAAAATTCCCATGACTTGTATTTCTTCTCTGTTTTTAGCCAAACTCAACAGAAGATATTTGGGATTGGATTTCAGACAAGTTTATCGTAAAGATTTTTCCGAAGCTGTACCTGAATAACGAAGTGCGTATGTCGTACATCCTGCGGTTCATTGACGATACTCAACACTTCCGGTTAGGATTAGCACGAGTACGGCAGGTCCGTGTGACCCCGAAAAGTGACCCTTTCCTCATACCCTGGTTTGACACACGTAAGTTCTATATGTCTGAAACCATAATCTTATATTTTCATCGCGAGCATTTCTACCACAATGATCTGCATGACATTAATATGGTAGTTTATGAGCTTATATTTTGTATCCACTCAGTTCGTTAAGTGAAAGATTAAGTTCGTGATTTTATTTCATCATTCACAAACAACTCAGTGTTTTGATGATTTTCAACTGTTCGTTCGTTACTGTTTTGTAAAAGCATGACCATTAACATGTTCTCAGACATTTAATATAAAAAAAAAGATTGAAATGTATATGCCCTTGTCTACTGGTGCGTGGATAACTGGACACGTGGCTTGTGATTGGCCAAAAAGACATAGATGGCGTATAGATAGCAGTGCCATTCTTATTGTAAATTTTCCTTATCTTAATTAGATTGAAAGCATTGGCCAGATAACAAATTGGTATAACCATCCCCAAAATTAATTTACTGTACAGGTCAACGACCGCCATACATCCACTTGTTATTTAAACCTTAATTAATATAATTAAACAGAGGAACATCATATGTATATGTCCATTTCTAATCATTTGTCTTTCCTTTTTATTTCTCAGAGTCGTGTTTCATACCTACTGTTGTGGCGAATCAGGTCACTAGATGTCCGATCAGCTACAACATGGACACAGAGGCAACAGAGGACTACTGTAAAGGTATGTTACTATCCTAGTCCTTGCATAGTTACATTGGCTATGTATTCGTCCTTACATGAGGATTATCGTCGATGTACGAGGGCTGATTGATAAGTTGTGAGCCTCGTTTTGAAGGATTTCAATCTTGCATGACATGTTGTTTTATTTTTCAACATAATCATATTCAATATCTATACACTTTTGCCAGCGCTGTTTAGAGGCGTCAATAGAACACACTTTCTTTACTGTTCAGAATGTCATACACTGCATGTTAGGGTTAGGGTGCCTGAAATAGCTGTTCAGTTTTGAAAACAGATGAAAGTCTGCTTGAGCGAGATTATTGTAAATAAGGCAGATGCTCAATCAATTTCGTGAATGGCAGTCACGGCAATGACAAACTCGTTCATCCTAACCCTAACCCTTACTGATTTTGTCCATTTTGCAAAAGCCGCTTGTCTGGTTTACTTTAGAGTGCTACCTCGTCAATATAAACTAACCAAATGAGACCACGGGTACACGGCCCTTAATAGTAAGAGAAGAGTGGGACTTCAAAAATCATCGTTTAGTACCTCCTTGAATAGGAGGTTCAAACTCATCAACCAGCCTTCGTATGTGAATATCTCATACGGCGGTCGTATCAGATGTTTGGACTGCTTATGTGCGCAATATTGCAAAAACAGATGTTCAAAACTTCTTAGTTTTTTTTCAATACAGCATTGAATTAAGATTTATAGCTGAATGAAGTTGGCTCAGCATTCAACTTACGACATGCATCATTCAAAATTTTAATGTGGTGCAGCGCGACGTATGATATTCAACATTTAATTCAGAACGCCAAATGTTGATTGTTGAGCCAACTTCATTCACACAGCATAGAAATATCAATTCAATTTCTTAGATAATAATCTATGTGTTTTGTTTGTTTGTATGTTTGTTTTTTGTTTAAGACCCTCCTAGACGCCGGAATTTCCGCAACACTTAAGTTTATTATCATTTTAACCTATTAGATGCTATGATATTCTATTTACCTCTGCTATATTTCATTTTAATGTTTTGTCAAAGGTTATGTTCTAAGTTATGTCCTGTCATAGATTATGTTCTATATTATATCTTGTCATAGATTATGTTCTAAGTTATGTCTTGTCATAGGTTATGTTCTATATTATGTCTTGTCAAAGGTTATGTTCTAAGTTATGTCTTGACATAGATTATGTTCTATGTTATATCTTGTCAAAGGTTATGTTCTAAGTTATGTCTTGTTAAAGGTCATGTTCTAAGTTATGTCTTGTCATAGGTTATGTTCTAAGTTATGTCTTGTCAAAGGTTATGTTCTAAGTTATGTCTTGTCAAAGGTTATGTGCTAAGTTATGTCTTGTCATAGATTATGTTCTAAGTTATGTCTTGTTAAAGGTTATGTCCTGAGTTATGTCTTGTCATATATTATGTTCTAAGATATGTCTTGTCATAGGTTATGTTCTAAGTTATGTCTTGTCATAGGTTATGTTCTAAGTTATGTCTTGTCAAAGGTTATGTTCTAAGTTATGTCTTGTCAAAGGTTATGTTCTAAGTTATGTCTTGTCAAAGGTTATGTCCTGAGTTATGTCTTGTCATATATTATGTTCTAAGATATGTCTTGTCATAAGTTATGTTCTAAGTTATGTCTTGTCATAGGTTATGTTCTAAGTTATGTCTTGTCATAGGATATGTTTTAAGTTGTCTTGCTGTAGGTTATATTCTGAGTTATGACAAGCTGTAGGTACTGTATTATGTTATGTCGTCGGTTATGATTAAGTTGTGTTATATCGTCGGTTATGATTAAGTTATGTTATGTCGTCGGTAATTTTAATTGTATGATATGCCGAAGGTTATGCGTGTATTTCAAATACATGGTGTAGCCGGTGTGCAACATGATGTAGGGTAGGGTTGATGTTGCTGTTATATCGTTAATCTATCTGATTGCTCATCATTATTCTCTTATTTTTCATAATCTGTATAATAATATGTTGTTTTTTCTTTATTGACAGGATGGATGCCCAACAACTTGACTTGTTTTGACGAGAATGAGGAGACGGACTACGCCTATTTGTATCGGAACGAAACTGAAACTGGTGCAATGAGCTATCAGGGAACATATGGGACTTATGGTGGTGGTGGTTACTATCAAGACATCGGACCAAAACGGTCTTTTGCAACCCGCGACATGGATCTGCTGAAAAAAAATTCATGGATTGATCAGTATACAAGGGCATTATTTGTAGAATCAATGCTTTATAATCCTGATTCAAAGCTTTTTTCTCACGTCAAAGTCATTTTTGAGTTATCAGCTTTTGGAGAACGCGACATCTTGTTTAAAGTCTCAACTGCTAATCTATACCCATTCCAGCAATCATTTGACTATGTGGTGCTTGGATTACAAGTTTTCTTCATATTTATTATCTTCATCAAGTTTGTGTTGATATTCGTGCGTGCTATCAAAAGCAGATGTGGCTTCTTTTTGACTGTTGGTGCTTGGATAAATATATTAGAGGTTGGATTTGGGATGTGTGCCATAGTCTTCTTCTGCATCCGAGTTGACGAAACTATAACAGCGATAGAAAAAATATTCAAGAACCTTGGTAAGTACAGTCGTTAAAAATTCTAAGATGATAATTAATTAAAAAAAAGTTGATAAACCTTGATTTAAGTTGATAGATTTTACTATTATGTTTTCGATCTTATTTACAATATTTTGCTAGTGCCTGGACCACAAGAAATATTATCTCAAATATTCATTCAATATGAAAACGAAACTTCTAGCCGTGTTAATCATATTCCATATATTGATTTAAATTAAACATATTACATCATTGATGAAATAAAGGCCTCTGATTTGATAGGTAGAATGTTTTAGCAGGAGATGTTAGTTATGCTACATAGGGTATTTCTATTTGAAATTTGAAGTTGGTGTGAATACAAAACGTCAAACAACGACATATCGAAGTCTGCAGGATCCTGAAAAACTTCGAGGTTATTAGAAGTCTAGATAACAAAGTTTGACTGTAATTGAAATTAAATATATTGTTAATGTTATTTGATATGTTTAAATCAATGTTCAACTCCCTGGATATTGATTTCAATTTACATAGATTTTTATCTCTTTTTTTTTGTAACTGAAACATTACCGATATTAATGCACGCAAACATAGATATAAACAGTAGCCGTTTATTCGAACTTCTAAACCAATGGTAACATTTCAATAAGTATACACATTTGTATTCTTATTTTGCTTGAAATGTATGTATCTTTATTTTAGGGCATATAGAGATATAGCCTACTGTCCGTCAAATCCCTAAAAATTATGAAATATTCCGAAACATAAAAAAGCAAAGCCCGAACACTTAGTTGTATGCCAAAACCAGTGTAGCATAAACAAAAATTATGTATCCAAATGCCAACGTGAAAGTATACCGTTTTACAATCACGAAGTGTTATGCAACCCCGTAGATATGTCTTTTACAGAAGGGTAGCTTAATCCTCTTAAATAAGCTAACATGAAATGTCAATCATAAGCAACCCCGTATATATGTTTCTTTACTGAAGGGTAGCTTAATCCTCTTATATAAGCTTACATTAAGTGTCAATCATAAACATCTTCGTAACCTTAAACAATATGAATTCCTACTTTCTCATAACAGGTTCCTTCGTGTCATTCGAGAAGGTGAATTTGATGGACGAATGGTACAGGACAACCGTAAGTGCTGTCTGTTTTATAGCAACTCTTGGGTTGCTGGAGCCGCTGTCTTTTAACTACTACATGCATTTGATGCGGATCACTATCATTATCGCCAGACACAAACTTGCCGGATTCTTTTTAATCTTGATGGTCCTCATCATGTCCTTTTCAATGCTCATACATCTCATGTATGGCAATGTTGAAGAGCAATTCTATTCTGTGGGAGCTTCTGTTCTCTCCTTGTTCCAAGTTACCATTGGGATGATTAGTTTTCGGCAGAATATTCACGTAGAGGACGTGGGTATTATCTGCATATTTGGACTTTTTACAATCATGATTACGATGATTACTATCAATTTGTTCATAAGTACATTAAATATGGCATTTTCGGACGCAACGGACCTCATCACTAGACCAGGGGAATATCAGTTTGATAAACGACTCAATGGCCATTTTTGGAATAAATTCGAGAGCATTGTAAAGGTGCTGCAGTTGCCCAAGATTCATCCTGTTTCGGGAAGCAGAAAAGGTATCTATATTAATTCAAGGTCATAGATTTTTCTCTCAAAATCAACACTATAATATTATCGTACAGTCGACATTGCTATCTCAAAGCCAGGAACTATATTGTTATGTGCAGCATACATATTGTTTTCTGTAACGGAGAGGTGATACCGTCCCATACATTAAGTGAGCAAATGTGTGTTTAATCGTTTACTGACAAGAGCAAACAAAAGTTTGATAAGATTTTTTAGTATTATGCCATGACAGGATAATTGACAAATATGCACATATGGTGGTGTTGCCTTTAAAGATTTTCTTCTAATTACAGATGAAGAAGAGGAAGAGGAAGAAAGAGATCCGGTGGATAAAAAGGTAAACATCATATACGATATCATGTGAGTCCAATGAGGCTGGTTATATCTATTTGAATTAAGCATTGGTATCATTTTTCTTTAGTTTCATCGGGGTATGAAACAAATTTTGTTTGCAAACTGTATGAATCCGCGTAGCGCCCATACACCGGTGAAACTAAAACAATTGACATCAACGCTTATAATTAGTTTTTGAAAATGATTTTCTAATTCAAAACATGTTTCATGTACAATTTTACTGGTTTTAAATGGGATTATTTTTCTCAAATCAATACGCAACGTCAATTGTCGTATTGTGACGTCACATTTTTCGCGCCATTCTCGGAATTTCTTTCATAGAAGAATGAAAAGAATTTTTCGACCAATCACATTTGAGTATTTACCATGAAAACAAAGAACAATTAATTATTATTAGTATACTATAATATGTACACTTGTCACGGTAGATTTATACGGAAAACGCATCTTCTTGGTATACGCTGTTTATCGATGAAGTTCCTCACTGATATTATGATTTTTGTTCTGTTTACAGTTCAACTTTTCATTTAAAGTGATTCCACCGGGAAATATCATAAGAAATGAAGAAAGGAAAAAAAATATTCTTAAATCTCAAAAGTAAAAATGAGATCGTGGATTCCTTGCAGTTCAGAAAGTTCCATGCTTATCGAAATCAAGAGCATTTGAAATTACACTTGTACTGTATATTGTATTTCTGTTGGCGGATTTAGGATTTCATAGGAGTTTTGCTTACGTTAGAGTTTATTGTTGATTGCAAATACTATGCTGGGCTGTTACCTGAATATGTAATGTATGTATAACAATGCAATGCATACGTCCAAAAGTGATTGTTACAGTACAGCATATGAGTTCCTAAGCACGTGTTGTTTTATCGTCACAGATAAATGCCCTACAGCAGAAAATGGTGAGCCTGGTAAAAGAGGACTTCTATACACAAGCTCAGTTTGTTAAAGGCTGTCTTATATGGACCACAAAAGTCATCAAATCTAGGGAATTACGGTGTATATCCAGACTTCTGGAGACGGAATCCCATTACCTGTAAGTCAATTGTTATTTCTAAAAGTGATCATAGCACAAGTATGCACGTAATATAGTATATAGATAAATTATGTAAAACTCATCATTCACTAAGTAATATAAAAATTTAAATAGATTAGAGCAGTTATATTGAAACGTTATTTAATCCTGAGTTTTATGTGGGTGCTATTTGGCAACATAAAGTGCTGCACGTACCCGTCTCCTTCCCGTCGTGATCCGGCCTTCCCGTCTTCTGTGCGTTTGCCTCTTCCGTAATGTCGGATCCAGTCTAGTGCAGTCATGTCCTGGGTCCCGTCCAATTCTGTCATAACTTACCTCGCTCCGTCTGATTCAATCCCGTACCATTCTTTCGTATCCAACCTCGCTCCTCATTCAGTCTCGTCCCATTCAGTGGTATTCCTCCTCGCTCCAACTCATTTGGTCCCGTCCTAATCTGTTGTATCCTACCTCGCTCCAACGCATTCAGTCTCGTCCCATTTTGTCATATCCTACCTTGCTCCATCTCATTCAGTCTCGTCCCATTTTGTCATATCCTACCTCGCTACATCTCATTCAGTCGCGTCCCATTCTGTCATATCCTACCTCGCTCCTTCTAATTCAGTCGCGTCCCATTCTGTCATATCATACCTCGCTCCACCTCATTCAGTTCTATCCCATTCTGTCGAATGCTACCTCGCTACAACTCATAATGCCCCGTCTTGTTCGATCGTATCCCATTTCTGCTATCGTTTTCCCACCTTGCCATGCATTGGCCCGTGGCCGGATTAGCACATTGACATCCTAGACACACTTTGATGACATTTCCCTTCAATTTTCTAAAGTAACTCATCAACCAAGTACATTGAAATCTGGAAAGGATGCGGCAATATAGTACTTTATTGCACATTTAATTCAAAGGTTTGTCTACACATCTCTCTAAACCGCCTAGAAATACTGTTGAGTGAGTAGCGGTCATACTTTGTCAGGCAACGTCCTTTTCATGCGCATACGGAAATCCTTTCGTTTATATGATAAGTTTATTTAATGTTTGTGTATTATGATTTTATTTATTTAAGCATTGATGTCATTTTTTTAGTTTCATCGGGGTATGAACTGTATGAATCCGCGTAGCGGTTCTTACGGAAGTTTGCAAACAAAATGTGTTTCATACCCCGATGAAACTAAAAAATAATTGACATCAACGCTTATAATTAATTTTTAAAAATGATTTTCTAATTTAAAACATGTTCTATGGACCATTTTACTGGTTTTAAATGGGATCCTTTTTCTCAAATCAATACGCAACGTCAATTGTCGTATTGTGACGTCACATTTTTCGCGCCATTCTCGGAATTTCTTTCATAGAAGAATGAAAAGAATTTTTCGACCAATCACATTTGAGTATTTACCATGAAAACAGAAAAAATTATTATGTACATTTGTATCTTCTACACGTGTAACAATAAAATATTAATATTGTATCCATTCAAACATGCATCAGCTTATCTTATCTCAATAGATACATGGATAAAGCAAGCAGATTCGTCCTGACCTTGATTTTCGATCAAGCTTTGGATGAGCAGGAGATTCCAGCTCGGCACATCAGAAGGAACGAAATGATACTGAATAAAAAGGTTGGTCCTCCGCCCGAAACGTATATGGAGCTGCTTAGTGACCTATTTGTAATCGGCATTCCGGATTCCCTTTCAGATCAGGTAAACTAGTAGAGGAATATTATCGTCACTATAATGTTCTTGAAGGTTAAAACAACGCGATGGTATGTGATACCGTTTTATACGTCATTTGCCATCAGCTTTACCTACAACGTATTCATATTAAAGTTGCCTTTGCATAATACGTTGAATACAATTTTTTTTTTTACTTTTGTAAGATTTGTCAGTTATGAGTCATACATATTTGTCAATTATGAGACATACATGTGTCGTCTTGCATGCGATTCATGCTTTATTTGAGGAATCAAAGTCGTCTTATCGACGCATTCAGTTAACCGTTAAATTCCCGGATGTTAATAAAGTTGGTGTGTTTCTATTTTCATCTACTTTATTTTATCAACTATTTCAAACATTTTAGGAGCCAATATATTTGTTGTACACCTGGTATATTTCAAAGGTATAAGCTACTTAATTATTCTGTTTTGTCTTGCTGAATTGATTGCGTTGTCGACAACTAAACCTATTCACATGCTAGAGTTTATACCTGACTATTATAAGCTAAAGTTATGTTTCGAATTCGTGTTTTGTAACGTCAAATATGTCCTTACAGGGCCCCTTGGATGTCAAAGTTGTGGACAGAGATATAGTTGACGAATCCAAAGTGTCATATGGAGAAATTTTTATCATTGCAAGTTTCGACAGAGGAAGATCATGGCAAAGATATTTATCGCTACAGTCTAATACGGTAATGTCAAATTACAGAGAACCTATCTTATTTTTTAAATATACAAATTAGTTTCGTTACTGCAGTATTTGGAAAAGAAACTTTTTTTGCGTTGAATGTGACCTTGTGAGGAAGAGTATATTCCAGTCCGTGAGTAACTAAGGCATTAATATGATACATTTTGTATATGATATTTCTACAAAAAGAATAATTGACCAATTCTGGTTTTACCATAACGAATATGTAGAGATTATTCATTTATTTATTCACTCAATTTATAAAGAAGAGATTGAGCAATGTAGTCGAAAAATTAAACAATAGTAACTCGTTAAAACTCACACACTATCATATCTTGACGGTCATCATGGAGTTTAATCTGGGATATTAATTACAGTAAAATTTTAATTTCAGGAAAGCCCATGCATAGGTATAAAACTAAACACGTGTCCAAGTCATGTCATAGCTGCCAAGTGTGACCCGTGGATGGCGCCTTCTGAGTCTGTCCGCTCTACGATTGAGGCGCACGCCATACCAAGTTTAGGCGGATCAGTCACCCTGAATCAGGACAGACGAGTCACTATAACTATAGAGCCAAACTCATTCGAGACAACGTGCAAGATGTCATTTATGGTAAAATCCAGATCGATAAATGATTTATATACCTTGAAAAGATATCATTAAATGCTACTTGTTATTCATTTTGAAATTTAAGAATATTTTGTATATTGTATATTTGTATTAGTATATTAACAAAGTTTCAAACAATATACATACATATGTACATTATAATCAAACATAACATTATTGACACTGTGTTTGTGATAAATATTCCTTAATTTATTGGAACATATTTAGAAAGTTCCTACATAAGATAACAAATGTCTTTAAAGTTAAAATGTACTTTATGTTTACTGTTTTAACAAATAAATAAAAAAAAAAAATCCTCTTTGTACCCATGTGAAGCCGTACACAAAATGAAGTTTACACCTTTAATATTTTGTGTCAGTTTGAGGAGAAGCAGCCCGTCCCAGTGATCTATATACGAGTTTCTGATGATGTAAAACATCCGATAAAGATGACGTTACCCCAAACAGAGTTCCTTAAACCTCTACAGAGTAAGAAAGGTATGTCACAATTTTAAAGCTAGCGTTTTACTTGCATTATATTAACAGGAATAAACCCCTAGATGTAATGACATAATTTCATTTGTATATCACAAAGTCTTAATTGCTCAGTATTTTTGTGTCAGTTTTAATGATTTAATTATTTCGATATCATTGGTATTTTTTTTTGACATATTTACAAAAGATCAGCTACATTAAAATCAAATTAAACAAAGAAATGTGTCAAGGTTACGTATGCATTCTTGTAATTTTAGGACGGATCGCAAAAGTATGTAGGGAAAAAATGTTGAATATTGTTCCGATACGAATATTTTATCGTCTGGTTTCCAAGCTATGGAGTTAGCATATGTAGTTTTAGACCTTACGATTCATTACTTACTATGATTTATCACAGCAGGGAACTTCCTTATTATTCACTTAATTTGTAAAGCACAAACAAGAACAGTATCTATAAAATAACGGATTAATTATTAACATCAGGTTACTAACTATAACGGCACACCCTTTCCCCCAGGGACACAAGAATGCCCAGGACGCAATTTGGTTAAAGTTCAGTCAGACATTCAGTACTATTAGCGTTTTTGAAGAAAATCTTGACGTACCTGACTTATCGATAGGCTATCTAAAATTACATTTCAACTTTGATTCGAATTGAGCTTTCGACAGCCTTAAAATGATAAGAGAAATGTTCCTTGTACTTTTTAAAACATACTATATCCCCCGCCGTTGATGTTGTCAGTAACATCATGACCAGTACGCTACAATTTGGGCCAAAAACATGACGATAAACCTGGTTTAAAAAACCGTAGAAAATTGTGTGTATACCTGATGCGTGTATCAATCAATTTCAGGTATACCCAGAGAATTTTTCTTAATGACAAGAGATGGGATCGGGGTGTGGGAAAAAGGATCAACACCTATAAGGAAAAATAATCTTGGACACTTTATGTTTAGAGTCGGCAATCTTCGAATCGGGTAAGTAATGTTGAATATCCTATGTTATATTTTGCAAAACAATGGGATCATTGTACCTTCAGTCCAAATTTCGATATTTCTTTCGACCTATCTTGGCTTTCCTCCTTCGCCTTCTACTTAAGCATCACTAAAGAGACCTGGAGGGACAAAGCAGTTGTATGATGCAGTTTAATTTTGACTCTTCTCGCCCTCAAATTTTATTTGGTGACATCTTGTGATGTCTTTCGTGTAATATTTTACGGTGCAAACACTTTTAAAGAAGTGAACAAGAACATTTATTTTATTCTGGCCTTAATAATGTAGACAATCATCTTGCTTGTTACATGTATAAAATTGTTTTTTTCTGCTTCGATAAGCATTGTAGGTAGTGGGTCGGAAATTACCCTTTAAAATATATAAGGAGAATAAGAACTAGAGTTTCGGTAGGGTAAGCGTCTTCTGCGACTTTTGAATCTTTTTCCCATCATATGATTGCTAAAAACTTAGACTTGATTCGTATGTGAATGATTTACCTTGAAGCATAGTTGATGGAATATATATGTGTTTTAGTGTTCTGAAGACCATTACTGTTGTGCCAGAAGAGGAACAGGTGAGTAAACAGAGCTATTGGCTAAAGGTAAAAATTAGGCCATTTAAAAATCAATTACTTTTAATTGATTTTATTGAATTCACTTTTAATTGGATTTTCTTGAATTCTGAGGTTTGAAAATCCTATCAATGAATTTCTTTTCACAATATGATGGTTATAGCTCGATCAGGTAAATTGTAAATTTGATAGCATAAGACAATAATTATATTTCAATAAAAAAGTGTATATACGTGTAAAAGAAAAACTGAACATGTCTAAGCTGTTAATCGTTTAATATATGGCAAAGTGAGGTTTGACAGTTATTTGCTATTCCAAATAACGAAAAACTGGCCTACTTTACTTTGCCTAAATACATCGGGTAAGAAAATAAAGACAGATAAGAAGTATTTTGAACTTATTGGAACGAAATGTTACTATATGTACTGTGAACACACATTTCTTTCTTTCAGACTTAAAGAATGTAATCTGAATACCAGATCGTGCTAGGAGAGACTGCGAACTGTGATAAAAGTTAAAAAGTACAGTTCACCTTTTTTTTTTTTTTTTTTTTTACGATACATTTGTAATACTATGGAGTTTCTGTTAAGAAATGTTGAGGAGAAACGTGAACAAGATATCATATATTTTGCTTGTTAAGTTTCTTTTGTCAAATTTAATCTAACCGTGTTCTAACATGAATTGGAGCATAGTTTTTCATGACAACTGTTTGTGTTGGTAGTGATAAACGTGAACCTAGCATATAATGTATTCGACGGTTTACATCATTTTGTGTTAATGGCGCTTTGCAAACGTTCTTCTGCATTGCATAGGTACTTTAAATCAATAAGGACATTATTTATCTAGGGTGGGTTGGCGGGTAGAAACAACACTTTTAAATTCTATGAATAGTATTTGTCTAGTGGGGGTGTTTGATGAGTAGATTCAGAACTTTTAAGATATTGTATGAATTTTATTTAGGGTGTGTTGGTGGATGGATAGATTCCGAATCTTTAATATTCTGTGAATAAAATTTATCTAGAGTGGATTGATGGTTGGGTAGTTTCAGAATTTTTGAATATCCTGTCAATGTTATTTATCTAGGGTTGATTGAGGGTTGGGTGGAATAAGAATTTCTAAATATTCTGCCAAAAGTATTTATCTACGGTGGGTTGGGTGTTGGGTAGATTGAGAATTTTTAAATATACACTTATCTAAGGTGGGTTGGGGATGCGTAGATTCAGAATTATTAATTATCCTGTCAAAAGTATATACCCAAGGTGGGTGGTTTGGTTTAACCAAAACTTTTAAGATATCCTGTCAAAATGATATTACAAATTTAACAACAGGACTTTTTATTAGTCAGTATGTTTCATTGCTTTTATCCAGTTACTGTAATGATATTATTACGTTAGAAAACATGCAGTCTAAAAACATCATCAAGCTTTCCTGAAATTATACATGCGCATATTTTCTGTATACCTTGGCTCTCCATTACATTAACTTCCCCTTGTTTTCTTTTAATTCTACCCAATGTGAGCTAATGTCTCATGACAGTTATTTAATTAGAATATACATGTACATAATTCTTTATGTAACTTATCATTCTTTATGTAACTTTATCATTCTTTATGTAATTTATCATTCTTTATGTAACTTATCATTCTTTATGTAATTTTATCATTCTCTATGTAATTGTATTATTCGTTGTGTAATCTATCTTCTTTTTAAATATAATTGATCATTCTTTATGTAATTATCATTTTTATTTAACTTTATCATTCTCTATGTAATTGTATTATTAGTTGTGTAATCTATCTTTTTTTTATATAATTAATCATTCTTTATGTTATTTATCATTTTTATGTAGCTTAATCATTCTCTATGTAATTGTATCATTCGTTGTGTAATTTATCGTTTTTATATACAATGTATCATTTATCATTATTTATGTAAATTATAAGTATCATTCTTTTAATTGATTTTATATGTTTTATGATATTGCTAATTCTGCATTTGGAACTTGTCCAGTTATACAACAATGTTATATATATACTTATATATAAATGAGGTATCATTGTTGCATTACAGACTGAAACTTTTGTATGATTATTTATTTATTTGTATGTTTGCTGTGCCTAATAGTAGTCGGTTTTAGCTAAAATGGTAAAATTTGATATATAGGATAATTTCTTTTTGAGAGCCATTCAGGCATTTCCGTTTATTTCTCGGGGGAAAAAAAGAGTGGTTTTCCGTTGTGAGGAATGCTGTGCCATTTAAAAATGTGAAGAGTTCCATTTCAGAGCTTTTTATCGACTTTGAGTAACTTCCCTTCATAATACATACATTTTTCTTCTCTTGTCAAGGTAATAATGTTACATTTGAATTGCAAATATCCACAATTCTGAGCTTGTAAAATTGGTGTATAATGGCAGTAACCGATGTGGAATATACTAGTTGTTGATAATCTTTTATTTTATTGTTTTCAAATAAATCATTAAACGACAAGTGTATATAATGTTTGAAATACATCACAAGTTTTATCATTTTTTTTATTATCTAATGGAAGTAAATTTAGTTGTTATTAGCATGTATACACAGCTGTTTGTCATCTCATATACAATGTTTTTATTAGAATTTAAATTACCCTTTTTCAGATAAGATAATATTTAGTAGAAATATGTAAATATACATGGTTATATTTGAAGATTGTTTTTTCTAATGAATTCGAGAGTAGATAATTAAAAAAAGAATAATTTCAAAGGATAATGTTCCGAATTAGAACTGTTTTACTTCATTCTTGTTTTACATCTCCCAGGGTATATTCTAAACTTTGACAAAGGGTGTGATATTTATGTTATGTAATGAAATAAATAGGATATATATGGTTGTGTATGGTGTATTTTTATATTTTATTATGTACATTAGTTATACTTAAGCTTACATATAAATATACAATGATGTATTGTACAGTGTAAACTGTTTTCTACGAAATGATGACATAAGTATTAACAATTCACTGTTAGGGGAAATATGATATATTCACTGATAACGTATGTATATTAATATAATCACTACTAACGCAGATGTGATCTATTCATTGAAAATGCACGTATGCCATATACACTAGCAACACAAATATTTCACTGATAACGCAAATATTTCACTGATTACGCAAATATTACACTGATAACACAAATATTACACTGATAACGCAAATATTTCACTGATAACGCAAATATTACACTGATAACGCAAATATTCACTGATAACGCAAATATTTTACTGATAACGCAAAAAGATATAAATTAATTTATTCCTTAAATAACACAAATAATTTACTGATAACGCAAATATCCAACCTATTTTCTGTTATTCAAACGATAATATACATGTACACACTCTCCGGGCTATATTTTCAATCTAATTTGATATATCTACCACCAGTATTAGGGAGAGTCAACACTGTAATTCATCAATACAGGGAATGTTGTCTTGCAGGGTAATGGTTATGTCACACAGACAATGAAAACTTTATTGTATGTTCGTAATCATTCCTGAATATCTTGTTATATATGCTTTTCAAAAACTATAATGATGGAATAAAAATGTTTCATGTAATTTTGATTTGTTTTATTTTGAATTAAAAGATTTATTATGATAGAGCATATATTTGATACTGATAGAGATCACGCAAAAATATAGTAACTACATATGTCGTGTGTTAATAACTATATTAATTAGTTAACAAGACTCCCAAAATAGAACATTCTAAAATGGAAAACATACTCCACAGCGTCAAGATAAGGTCACACCCGACTTATATCTTTGATAATCAGTATTGTCAAATGATTAAGCATATTCATCACAGTAAAAATTCATCTTAAACTCTGATAACTCGACTACTAAGGACACATCAAAACAAGGAAAACGACAACTAAGGACACATCAAAACAACAGGACAAACGACAACTAATCTCACATCAAAACAACAGGGAAAACGACCGATAAGGACACATCAAAACAACAGGGAAAACGATCGATAAGGACACATCAAAACAAGAGAAAACTACAAATAATCTAACATGAAAACAACAGGACAAACGACAACTAAAGACACATTAAAACAACAAGACAAACGACAACTTAAGACACATTCAAACAACAGGACAAACGACAACTAAAGACACATTCAAACAACAGGACAAACGACAACTAAGGACACATTCAAACAACAGGACAAACGACAACTAAGGACACAGGAAAACAACAGGAAAAACGACAACTAAGGACACAGGAAAACAACAGGAAAAACGACAACTAAAGACACATTCAAACAACAGGACAAACGACAACTAAGGACACATTCAAACAACAGGACAAACGACAACTAAGGACACAGGAAAACAACAGGACAAACGACAACTAAGGACACAGGAAAATAAAAGATAAACGACAACCGAGGACACATCAAAACAAAAGAGAAGAAAACAACATCTAATCTCACTCTCACATTAAAACAACACGACATTTTTTTTATGACAATGTTTATCCAGCTTAGATTTATTTGTTATCAGGTGTATTTAGCTTAGTCACACACGTAACCTATTCTAAGTGACAGAATTTATGACACAGGTGTCACATCAACGAGATTAGCTAAAACTATGAAACTACATTCTATCCCGGCTGTCGATATTTTTATGTCAAATGCTCTGGACAAGGCAAATGTTGAAGGCACAGAGACAAGAATAGCTGAAGAAATGCGTGATTTAAGACAATCCAAAACAGTAAATATAAAAATCTACATGTTTGTAACTTAGAAAAGAGCCGTGTTTTTTTCTGGTTATTTTTCAATATAAGACTAGACATGCCCCTGTGAACCAACCGAGAGGAAGGCAAGATGATTGTATTTGCACAATTTTTTTCTTGTCAACATTCAAACAGTTTTGGATGATGTTTCGTGTTTGTATTAGAAAATTGATGTGTATTTTGCTGGAAGGAGGTTGGCGCTGGCGTTCCCCAAGGATCTTCCCCCGGGCCAGACTTCTTTGTCTTTTATATGAACGACCTTCCTATAATACAAGAAGTCGGTAGCATAGCTTTTCGCGTATAAATGTTGTACCTTCAACACAAATTTTTACCGTTCTATATTCAACAAATGATTGCAAAGCTACAGGATGACCTTCATGTATATGAAGGCAAAATATTTTAGTCAACAACTGGCTTCTATTTCTCTATCATACGAAATGTAAACCAATGTGAATTGGTGAAAATGATGATCAGCAACTTCAGACAAGTTAGAAACCATTGGAAAATAATTTTGATATACAGAAAGTCGAGATATTTGCAGTAAACACCGATAACAAATTTGCATCCCGTGTCACCTCCAATGTTCATTAGGTCCAAATACATGTAGACTGTAACTAATTCCCAAGTCCCTGTAGTCTGAGCTAGTAAGACGACCTTAAAATATCTACTTTTACACTACGTACTACTCCCTTCTTCATAAAGTCTTTGCCCTCGTAGACAACTGCAACCTAGCTGGCTCTCTACCTTAAGGAAGCCTCTCAATCTTCTATAACTTTCACTTGGAGTGGTTAACGGCACCAAATCTGTAATGGGAAGGAGTAATGAAAAATACCCTGCCCGTGCCGGCCTTCGAACTAGTGACCTTCCGCTCTATCCTACCACTAGCTAAAAGGAAATTCCCGCTAGTCTGAGCTAGTTTACACTTGCTTATCGGTAAACTGTAGGATTACCAGTAGGTAAATGTTCCTAGTTCGATTATTTTCTGTTTTGTTCCGTTTAGCAACATTTAAACAACACTAAAACAAAACAAAATCACACCATTATGAATTGTATGATTTTAATAATAAAATTATTGCCATCTATATATATATTGACTATTTTCATGTACCACATATAAATAATTAACAAACACATTTACACATCACAGATAATTGACAACATTATAATGTGACATATGTAAAGGGCATCACCCACGTGCGTACCTATATATAGAACACAGGGCATCACCCACGTGGGTACCTATATATAGAACACAACTGTTTCTCTCTCCTCAGTAAACATAATGTAAATGCAGATTGAAATTTCTGGTCCACAGGAACTTGGCATGATTTCTCAACACATGTGTCAGATATATACTGTGGGTTGGGAATTCGTGACAAGCCCCTGTGTTTCTGTCAAATGTTTTGTGCACCTAATTTAACATTTGCTGTTAAAAATCTTAGTTTTAATTTCATTATCACATAATACTTCAATAATGTTCATATTTTTATTTGTCTTTGGTATCAAAATATATGTCTCGGTCACCAATACTCATACCTATATTTATTGATTAGCACGGTTTGAGTCTGGAAAAACTATCAAACACAACTCCAGTCATGATATTCAAGAATGTTGTCATTTAGGTTGAGATTTTTGCATATGAAAATAAAAGTACTGGGAGATACGGTATTAGTCAACATTTTGGGACAAGACAGAACATTTTTCAATCATGAATACATCCTCTGAGAAGATATTAAAGAATATATCTTCTTTGGTTGAGATTTTTATATGGCCATGCTGTAAATGTACAACGAGCTTGAAAAGAGGAAAATATTACTGCCCATTTTTTGGGAAGTATGGAAATACTCAATTCTGACAAAACAACAGCCTCATGCAGAGTAGATATTGAGAATCTCACCACATTGAGGAAATTAGAGCATCATACTAGACACTACATCAACTCTATGTGTCAGGGTATTTCTCAGCAGCCATGCCAGGGCTTTAGTCAACAGACAATACAAAATTCCCTCACACTGATAAAATTGTAGGAAAATTTCAATCATATACATTAGTGTAATACTTGGCAAATTAGTGAAAATGTCAACCCTACAAAATCACCAAGTTATACAGTAAAATGGTGTGAGCCTTACATCATGAAGTGTTTACTGACAATAGGAACAGTTATAAATCCACTGATTTAAACTGGTTAACATATTATCCATTCAAGTTTCCTGTCCCTCTATAATGTCACAACACAGCATTTTTAATATCTGTTGACATTATTATATGAAATATCTAAAGTCTACAATCAAACATCATGTACAAACCGTCTAGTACTTTACACTAACAATCACAAATTCAAAATATACCGAAATATTCTAGAGTTTTTATTCAGACCTAACATCCCTCAAATATCATAAAAATACAAAATACATATATAATTTATTATATATCCTCAATGCCTTCGTTAATTATCTCCCTTGCCTATCATTGCAGCTCCCATAACTTATTGATCAATATTAAAATAAAGGCTCCCACTCAGGTACCTGAAACAATTTTAATACTACTGAAAAAATATCACCTACAGTAACCCCATTTGAGGAACCAAACACATACAAAAAAATGTTTTGGCAAGATTCACTCAAAGCACTTGAACTATTAGAAACGCTTTAGTTAAAAATGTATTTTTGGACTATGGGCACAACTCAAACGTACAGCACTATCAGGGTGTAAATTCCCAAACTATTATTCATACATGTGTAAACAGTGTGGATTGTACATAGTGTTAAATACAGTCTCTGTAACTCAGGTTAGACAAAGCATGCTTCTTCAGCTCAGTCGGTAGAGTTAGAGATTATCATGTCACAGGCCCGAGTTTGACTCATGTCGTGGTACTCGGACACAATATGTTATTGATTCTCTGTTCTTTCACATATATAAGATCATGGGTTAAGAATTTGTGACAAGTCCCTGTGATAAAAAGTGATCTCGTGTGAGGGAATTTTCCTCATTCTCCTTATGAGAAATACTTCTCCACATGAGAACTAGTTCTTGGTCACCAAGGCCGTAAGGAACAGAATTTTGCTGTGTAAGGTTCTGGAAAGAGGGAAAGTGGCTGGGGCTGGGGTAGGGTTTTGAAGTTTAAATCTAAAATTACTTACAGCAAAATGATACGGATACACTATGAAGACTTTAGTACAGAGACAAACGTTTACGGTTGGATTTACACGCAGTCCTTAAACTTGGTCATGGTGTTATGACTCAATAACAACTGTATGTTTACTTACGATGAATTTATGTATTAGAAACGTGAAACTAGCTGATGTTTGTGTATCTTCTATATTTGGAGGGCGTGAAGCGACAACGAGAATGTGTATAGACAAATGAATGACAGAGACAGTATGACACAGACGAACAATTTTCAACTTTCCATCACTCTACTGTGTAACTAAGAATTATCAATAATAGCATCTGTTTGTATGTTTGAATAGTGTTCACATTTCACTTAATTCATTACAATAGTTCACCTGTGATTAAAAGCATCATTTTCAGATAAATCATAACACAACGAATGCATAGCTGTCTACTTTACCAAATAGCAATGCCACACATATACATATCACCTACTCCAGACATTACAGGTAAATTTGCATGAAAAAAAAGCATGCAAAGCAATATATAGAGCTGCACAAATCAGATGGCTCGGAAATAGATTTGTAAACACACTACACATACAAACACATTTTTCTGCTTGTGTAGCCTAAGCGAAGATTTATGTGTAAATATAGGCAAGCGATGTTTCATTTCTGAATCAATTACACACAATTTTACAAATCTTAAAGGCCAAGTCGATGATTTTGATGTATATATGGCAGTGATCATAATAAACAAAATTTAGGTGTAGTGAATGCTCATTTGTCCACTGGAGTCTGCATCTGGTTAGTTTCGATAGAAAAAATGGTTTATCTATATAGTAATTATTAATAAGATATTTTTCTGGAAGAAAAATAGGAAAGTAAATCATAGGTAATAGTGGATACGACTGTGATTTTTCATTAAGTATGGTGAGCATGACGAGAATCAATCATTTTTATATCAATCAGATTAATTATAAAAGTTTATAATAAAACAATCCACGTAAGGGCATGAAAAATCAACAATAAGGAAGTGTATGACTGCTATAAAAGTCTTGAAAAAAAATCACACTTTTGTCCACAAATACCTGTACCCCCAGCTACGGCAACTAGTGCAGTGGACAACACTTTAATGCCCCAAGTTCACAATTATTATAATAAAAATAAACAAGGGAATACAATATATTCAGCAATAAGCCCATGTTAAAAAAAACACTCCATATAATCAGTTCCGACCTGATTTCAGACAATGGGACCTGGGCTTATTGCTGAACAAGTATGGTAATTCAACAAAGGAGTATTGAAATAAAAACAAAAACAAAAATAACTCCATAGTGAGATCACTCTTACTAAACCACATTAATAATCTCAGAACTGGAAAATGTCTTTCAATATATGGAGTATTGAGTACATTTTGTTAATAGTTTTAAACTCAAAATAATTGTTTAAAGTTTATAGATGATATAGCCCCGATTTCATTAACATTCCTTAATATATAAAAATTAATTTAAATAAAAGTATATTCCTGAACTTACAATTTCCCAAAGGAAATCATTGATATTGGATTTAAGGAAAAAATCTTAGTTAAGAAACTTTCCTGAAATTCTGTAATGCTTTTCAGAGAAACACCAATCACGGAATCTTTTTAATAATTATAAAAAAAATCCTTAATTTAAGGAGTATTGAGGAAACAGGGACCTGAATGAAAACAACAAAGGTTCTAACATAGGTATATAGCAGGTTAAAGCTGAAGTATTTGTATTTTTACACACTGATTTAGTATGCAATAATGTACAACTATGTTTCAATGATATGTCATCACATTTATACAGATATCCTTTTTATAAAAATCTCAATATTTAGGTGAAAAGAGTATCGTATATCACATCAAGATAGAACTATAGAATTAATACATATCATGTGGAACAGTACTAGTGTCAGCCTAAGTAACCTAGTAAGATCCGAGAGGTGTGGTTCACCTTTCCCTACCCGTGGCGGTTTGTGTGTCTAAGGAACAGTTGAGAAACAGAACAGTCTATATATGTGCTGATGAATGGGTATGACAATTTATCCTGATTGCTCTGGATATGCTCTCATTCAGCAAGGTAGCTACCAGCTACTGCAAAGAGACCCCGCCTCAACACAACAAACTTGTGGAATAAATTTGGCAAGGGATACACTGTAGACATGTAGCAATATATATTCAGTGGTGAATGTCTAACCTCCAATACACATATACGTAGATATAAATTATCATATTCATGTCTGATTTATATGACAGAAATAAGACTGTTCCTATGTAACCTGTCTCCTACCTCTATATAACGATATTCTGTTGTAGGGTTCAGTGTAGAGAGATTTAACGGTCATGAAAGTGTATTTCATGTATCACTTAATTAAACAGATTATCTGATGAGATCAAGTTATAAAAAGTAACATAAACTTCAAATTAGCAGATTGTAGTTTTTCCTCTTCTAATAATTCAATCAAGTAAAATGGAATGATGTAGTTATATTCTTATAAAATAAAAAGTAATTTTTGACAAAATGTGCTTCATCAGTCTTAATTAGATATGTAAATCTGAAGTTTTCTGTTGAGAACATATAATGTATATATTCCTATAAGACAAAGACATAATATATATAAATGAATGAAAGAAACAACTGTTAACAAAAGACATATATATTATATCACAGGAAAGATTATATGCCTCCTTAGAAACCAAGTGAAGGCCTGAGAATTAGAGCCAGAATGTGGCTCCCGACTCATTAGAGCCAGAATGTGGTTCCCGCCTCATTAGAGCCAGAATGTGACTCCCGACTCATTAGAGCCACAATGTGGCTCCCGACTCATTAGAGCCAGAATGTGACTCCAGACTCATTAGAGCCAGAATGTGGCTCCCGCCTCATTAGAGCCAGAATGTGGCTCCCGACTCATTAGAGCCAGAATGTGGCTCCTGATTCATTAGAGCCAGAATGTGGCTCCCGACTCATTAGAGTCAGAATGTGGCTTCCGACTCATTAGAGCCAGAATGTGGCTCCAGACTCATTAGAGCCAGAATGTGGCTCCCGACTCATTAGAGTCAGAATGTGGCTTCCGACTCATTAGAGCCAGGATGTGGCTCCCGACTCATTAGAGCCAGAATGTGACTCCAGACTCATTAGAGCCAGAATGTGGCTCCCGCCTCATTAGAGCCAGAATGTGGCTCCTGATTCATTAGAGCCAGAATGTGGCTCCCGACTCATTAGAGTCAGAATGTGGCTTCCGACTCATTAGAGCCAGGATGTGGCTCCCGACTCATTAGAGCCAGAAAGTGGCTCCCGACTCAGTTGTTCATTCAAGAACAACTATTTGTGAACAAGAGCAGAAAGTCATTATAATATTAAACAAATGCTCAGCTGAATAAAATCCAGAAACATATTCAGAACACATAATACATTATTCTTATGTTATACTAATTTAACATAGAGGAAACAAATCAAGTTTCAACTTCATCCATAAAATCAGATTGAAGAAATATTTTCCAAAGCACTTCTGATCAGCCAGATGGATGAATCAGGCTGGATATGAGTTATCATAGGAATGATTTAGTAGTTAAATCTCTAACTGTATCAACTGTCCAATGGCAGCATCTCAACATCCGATGAGTCTGACTTGTCCATGAGAAGCGAGAGTTGCTGACGAGCGCCCTCCAGGAAAACATCCAAACTGGCCATGTGTCTCCTGTGGACTTTATTGTCCAGCTGTAATTAAGGAATGGACACAATTATAATTCTCTGTGTGTGTAACATATCAACCATTTAATGTGCCACTCCAACAACTATCACCAACTACCAGCATATTATATAGTTATGTTTCTATCGATATGATAATTTATGGAGATAAGATAACCAACATCAACACATAGTGTTTTATCACATTTCAGCATCAAAACTACTCCTATAACATAAGAGGCCGCTGGTCGGCTCTTTAAAAAGTATCTCGCCGTGTAAAACCTCTAACATTGTTGGAGTACATCAAAACCAGAACACAGAATGCTAAAGATATGTTCACATGCCATTCAAACTGCGTCTTATTCCATAAGATTCACCACAATGTCATGATACCTCATACCTGGTATTTGATAGAAAATCGTATTGCACTCTCGCGCAACTTGACAGAATGTGTCTGACATATTAATTTGATTGGCTGAAATCATGCAACATTATAGAACACTTATGAGAATGCAGTCAATATGATGTTTTATCACTGCCGCAGAGTACAATTTAATGTTTAAAAATTGAATAACGTGTGATTGGATATAGACCAATCGGCATCGGATACAAAATTGAAAACGTAAGAACATTGGGTCTTTCATAATTATGTGGAATTCTTTCGCATTTTTGGTAAGATGTCTTGGGTTTTATTTTTGTGTTATAATTGATACGACTGTAAGACAGAAAGTCGTTCATTTTCTTCTCAATTACTGTCCAGTCAGAACTGAGACCAGGCTTCTTTTCTGGCTTTTTTATATACAGATCAACACATTTTTATATACAGATCAACACATTTTTATATACAGATCAACACATTTTTATATACAGATCAACACATTTTTCAGGAAAACAAAGTGATAAGGGTGTTAATATTGATCCATTAAATTGTAATATGTTTATGCCACAATTATTTCATTTTCATGCCTAATTTTGAATAAATTCCATTTTTGTCTAGATACTTTCTATGTCTTGTAAAACAAGAGCAAAACGAGTGACATCACATAGATATACATTTGTACACTCATCTCTCTAACCAATAAAATTAATTAGTAATGGGTTTTATGAGATATCTTCTATACAATCATCATTTTATCTTAAAAGTGTTTATTGCAAGTAACCGATGTAGTATTGTGTGTGGTATGTGGTGTGTTAAAACTGTAACACAATTTAACTGTCGGCTGTAGTATTGTGTGTGGTATGTGGTGTGTTAAAACTGTAACACAATTTAACTGTCGGCTGTAGTATTGTGTGTGGTATGTGGTGTGTTAAAACTGTAACACAATTTAACTGTCGGCTGTAGTATTATGTGTGGTATGCGGTGTGTTAAAACTGTAACACAATTTAACTGTCGGCTGTAGTATTGTGTGTGGTATGTGGCGTGTTAACACTGTAGAGCCCCATTTGTATCTTGTAAACTGTCTTATCCTGCTGTAACAAGAGAATAAATCATCATTTTTACCAGAAGTTATTTCATATGAAAACAAGAGGCCCATGGGGCCTGTATCGCTCGCCTGGTTGGATTAGACCAAATGTCAAAATAATGTTCACATTGAATTTGTTTTATTTGTAAATCTCTAACAATGCTATATATGGTTATAGTGTGGGAATCCGAGCTGCTTTAAAGATTAATGAAGTCCAGACTCTCTAAGGTCTGAAAGACCTCAAGAATTGTTTTTAGAACATGCATGCATTCCTCACTTTATGACTAGTAGCGATTTAAAGGAATTACCTCTATTTCCCCTATTGGGCCCCGCCCCTTTGGCCCCTCGGGGGTCAGAGTCACCATTTATGCAAAATCTGTTCCCCTTCCCCCAAGGATGTTTCTGACCAAATTGGGTTCAAATCCATTCATAACTTTATGACTAGTAGCGATTTAAAGGAATTACCTCTATTTCCCCTATTGGGCCCCGCCCCTTTGGCCCCTTTGGCCCCTTTGGGGTCAGAGCCACCATTTATGCAAAATCTGTTCGCCTTCCCCCAAGGATGTCTCTGGCCAAATTGGGTTCAAATCCATTCACAACTTTATGACAAGTAGCGATTTAAAGGAATTACCTCTATTTCCCCTATTGGGCCCCGCCCCTTTGGCCCCTTTGGGGTCAGAGTCACCATTTATGCAAAATCTGTTCCCCTTCCCCCAAGGATGTCTCTGACCAAGTTGAGTTCAAATCCATTCATAACTTTATGACTAGTAGCGATTTAAAGGAATTACCTCTATTTCCCCTATTGGGCCCCGCCCCTTTGGCCCCTTTGGGGTCAGAGTCACCATTTATGCAAAATCTGTTCCCCTTTCCCCAAGGATGTTTCTGACCAAATTGGGTTCAAATCCATTCATAACATTATGACTAGTAGCGATTTCAAGGAATTACCTCTATTTCCCCTATTGGGCCCCGCCCCTTTGGCCCCTCGGGGGTCAGAGTCACCATTTATGCAAAATCTGTTCCCCTTCTGCCAAGGATGTTTCTGGTCAAATTTGGTCAAAATACAATAAGAACTTCTTGACTAGTAGCGATTTGAAGTAAATGTTGACGGACGACGGATGGACGGACGACGGACGCTGCGCCATGACATAAGCTCACCGGACCTTCGGTCCAGGTGAGCTAAAGATTATAAATCATGAGATGAGCATAAACAACCTCAAGTTAGAACAGAATAATATTATATATATACCCACCATTTTTTTCGATTCTATCTGTTCCACTTTGATACGCAGAGCCTCTTCTCCTCTCCTTCTTTCCTCTTCCAGAGTCTCTTTCAGCATGACCTGCAATCATACAGTTATGCATGTACACATCATGGAAAAGCTACAAATGACAACGGTTTTCATGGAAACTTCTTTTATTTGCACAGTTTTTTCATTCCAAAATAAAATTTTAAGATAGAGGTACATTTACATGCACAAATAACATAGGTATAGACATTTTCTTTCTTTCTTTCCCCACAATAAAGTTTTCGATTTAGCAATGTCTGCCAACTTTGAATTTTCCCGCTCATCAGTGAATCAGGTTAAATGTTCTCTATCCTTTTTACATGATTTTTCTATTTGTTAATAAGTATCGTTCAGACTACCAAAATGTCTCGTATAATTTATACAAAGTGCATATAGATCTAGTCAACCCAAGTTCAAGGTCATTTCAAGGCTCTTTTAAGGCCCTTATTCAATTTTTAAGGATATTATTATACAGAATATTCAATAAAAGACATTTTACATTATCATTTTCATTACGCTCGATGCTTCACACAATTCACTTATGAATTCATTGCTGATTCACAAATTTTTGTAAGGTCTATAAGTCTCAGACACAAAATGCAATTTGTCTTTTAATTGCTACTTTTGAAATTAGGGACCCAAAACTTAATTTGGGTTGAAGTACATTTCCTCACATTCAAGTATCCTGGTACATAATAACACATATAAACAAAGAACCATATATATCCAAGACCTTTTTAAGGCAAGGAAGTTCAAGGCTGTTAAGGCCTCCTTAGAGTAGCAATGGTTTTTGGTTTGTTTTTGTTTAACGTCCTATTAACAGCCTGGGTCATTTAAGGACGTGCCAGGTTTGGAGGTGGAGGAAAGCCGGAGTACCCGGAGAAAAACCACCGGCCTACGGTGACAGTACCTGGCAACTGCCCCACATATGTTTCAAACTCGCAACCCAGAAGTGGAAGGCTAGCGTTAAAGTGTTGAGACACCTTAACCACTCGGCCACCGCGGCCCCTCAATGCAATGGTAGCTAGTGACCATGGTCTAAATGTTATACAAAGGAGTGAACTCATATTCAAATTGGTTACATGTAATGCACATGTGTAGAGAAACAAGACATTGTGACGTGCATGTCTAGTTAAGTATGTCCCAACCACCAATTAATTTAGTCCAACTACAGAAACTAGATATCATTTGTGCATACGTCAACATATTCCAACAATGCTAGAAGTTCAACATAGCGATTTTGTGGCAAAACGAGCATCAAAGAAACATGCTTAGGAAATAAGAGTCTGCAGTCAGCGCAATTATCTCAGAAAATAAATCGGCCAACCAGCAGACTTTTATGTTTTAAGAGTAGTGTCACCATTTTGAAGCATGGCAGTGATTGGTTGTTGTGTATCCACATATGTAACAACATTAGATGGAACAGCCTGACTATATAGTAATAAGTTGACACTCAAAGTCTGCTATAGGATGTATTGTACAACTGAAGGACTTCTCAAGACAGTATGTAGCTTATTAAAGTTTGAAACGATAAAGAAGAAATGTAATAGACTGAAGACCTGGAACTTTTCCCGCTGATCTGCTAAAGACTTCAGTGCAATATCTTCATGTTTCTGCTGTTGCTCCTGCAGCTCCTTCCTAAACAGCTCCTGAAAGATAAAACAATTTACAAGGTAAATATAACTTTTAAACAAGCTGCTAAACATATTTACAACATGATACTTCAATATGTAACAAGGATATTTTTTTGACAAACATAACCCTCCAAATTTCTGAAAATGAAATTTTGCACATTTCCTTTGTCAAATTAAGAAAGAACAATAGCATAGCATCATTTACATGAACAATAGCATAGCATCATTTACATGAACAATAGCATAGCATCATTTACATGACTATACAAAAGTATTAATTAGAAAAAAATGGATGTGATATTTGAGCTGACATTCATTTCAGGAACTTGATTGATCATGACCTAGTAACTTATAGTACGAAAACTGATTCAGAAGTACATGTATACATTTTTATACATTTATGTAATTATACATCATACACAAATGATCAGATTTTTCACCCAAAAAAATGTCAACATTTTTTGGCAATTGCTCAATTGATCATATACTTATAGCTACCTTACAAGTACAGAAAGCATTATTGATAATGAATATCTTCATTCCATACCAAAAATCACTTTGCTTTTTACAAATCCTTAAAAATAGGGTTTCTGTAGCAGTAAGTAGACTTGGGACAATTTTTCTTTGAACAATATAACGTTCAACTTGACATGAACAAATTTAATCTATTTCAATTAATAATATTTTTTTAAGTACATGTCTTAATAGATAGTTCACAAAACTACCTTCTGTTCTAAGTGTTGTTTTCTATTTTTTTCTCGTTCCTGCTCTAAAGCTTCCATGACTTTCTTGCTGTTTTCTAGTCTTTCTTCCTGAAACACCAAATTATACAATTTTACAGTCTGAGAGTGGGTGTAAAATATTTGTGATGAAAAAGTCATTTCTAGTGTGAAAAACAATTCAATTTTTGCAGTAATATCTGAACGAGAAATCTGGATCAGATGAAAACTATCAAAGAAATAGTCATGTACATTTTTTTCAGGAAAAGTATAAAATCCTTTCACTTGGTAAATCCTAGCAACTTGTGTTATTTCATTATTTAATAAAAACAGTGTTGATATATAGAGATTGTATCAAATTTTAAATACATAATTGTGTAATGAATCAATAAATTCAGATTCAATATTATATAATATTAACTTTTATACTGCCAATCGTAATGAGAATTAAAAAAAAAAAAAAATAAACAGTGAATCGAACCATGTACAGTATAGACACTAGTAATATTAAAAAAGCAATTTTAATTAGATTTTTTCTTTATTTTTGCATTCATTTAAAAAAAATGTAGATACAGAGTATAAAAGTTCTCATCAATAAAATATCTGATATACTCCATATTGTCAACAAGTTAGCTGTATACCATGTAAGTTAGCTGTATATTATATACTGTCATTGTTCCACTCCAAGTGTGGCATCTGGAGAACAAATACAAACCTCTAAAGCACTCTGTAGATTGTTCTGGTTTTTCTCTCGCTCCATTTTCAGAAAATCCTCAAATTCTTTCTGTAAAGTTAAAAGAAAAATTATTACTTGCTAAAAAGTTTTAGACATGTACGTTATGTAAGACTGTCTTAAGAATGTATTACTTCCTTGTTTGTTTTGTTTTTTAATTATTGCTGCATTGATTTTATTTGCCTGGGTGGCACAGTGAATCATTCACTCCTCATTTCTGTATCCTCCCCTAGCCTGCCATCCACTTCCTTTCGAGTCAATAAGTGATTAATGTACCATACCTCTCAGCCCCTCCTCCAACATCCATAGATATTAACTTTGATCTGGAAAACCTGAGGAATAAGTGATTGTTTTGACTTAATGTTATATTATTGAATACGAGGTTAAACATCAAATCATTCAATACCTGTAGTTCTTCAGCCTTCTCCTTGAGAGCGGCATTCTTTGATTCTGCCATTTTGATTCGTTCTTCAGCCAACTTTTCCTCAAAATGAGATCGCTGTTGCAGACGAAAATAAATTACAGCACTGATGTGTATTATTTGTTGCCACATATATATAGTACATACAGTCAAAGTTGTTTGAGAGGTTACATTTACCTGTATTTTACTGTTATGAGACCACTTTTAAACCTTACCACTGTAAGTAATTAGGCCCTGCAGGTACATTTGGTTAATTTTGTTTAACGTCCTATTAACAGCCAGGGTCATTTAAGGACGTGCCAGGTTTTGGAGGTGGAGGAAAGCCGGAGTACCTGGAGAAAAATCACCGACCTACGGTCAGTACCAGGCAACTACCCCACGTGGGTTTCGAACTCACAACCCAGAGGTGAAGGACTAGTGATGAAGTGTCGGGACACCTTAACCACTTGGCCACTGCAACCCCCTGTAAGGTGCATGTACATGTACCATAAAAAAAACTGACGAGTGTGATTTCTACACTCAATGATTTTATGCGGAAAAAAATGGTTTTAGACATAAATTTGTGCATCAAAATATTTCATCCAAAAGGCAATATCCATGAAGTCAAGAAAATTAATCTCTGAAAATAAAACTATCAGATTGAAGTTAACTAACTTATTCTCACTGAAAGACCACTTGATAGATTTTGCAATATGGCATGCAGGCTACTAAACAGCGAAAGTTAAAAATGGGTCACAGTGACCTACATGCACTTCAGGAGGTATCTGACTCTCTGCCTCACTCTCTGGCTGAAAATGGCCATAGCTGTCTTCAGGCGTTGAATATGATCAATCACTCAAATAGGAGTTGGCAATTACTATCAGCTATCACTAGAGTTCAAACTATCACTTCAATCAACACAGGATATTATGTAAAATTGACATGAATATTAATTTAAGTCTTCACCTGTTCACTGAGCATGCTCTTAAACTTGTCTTCCTGTTCCTGTATCAACACACGGACTTGTCCCTCCATTGTCTCTCGCTCGCTCCGAATAGTTGTCTGCATCATGTCCTAAACAAAGGTAGACAAAGTGTTCGTCATTAGATATTGTTCTACAACTGACTTACTTTAAGAAACTAATGTTAATAGAATTTAAATGATATATCATCCCCTGCTTCAAGACAAAGTCAATGTGTTGACCACCTGAGCTTGTTACTATATAAATATGGTATAGGGTGACAGTTAGATCCATTACCTTATATTCTTGTACCACAGACTTGACCGCTGCCTGGCTTTCTGATCGGATCTGTTTCATCTCCTGAATTACAGCCTGGTTAGGTACAGAGGTTTCCTCCTATCATCATCAATGGACACAAAGAATCAAACATTTTGTCTCATCAAGTAATTAAACTAATTACCTGGACATTTTTCTCAAAACATATGAGCAATGATTGAAAATCTGACAATTGTATCTAGAATATGTATTAGAAGTTAAGGCTGTATGCCACATTACACCTACGATTTGTGTTCGGAGTTAGGGCTGTATACCACCCTACACATTACACCTGTGATTTGTGTTAAGAGTTAAGGTTGTATGCTACCCTACACATTACACCTGTGATTTGTATTAGAAGTTATGGCTGTATACCACCCTATACATTACACCTGTGATTTGTATTAGGAGTTAAGGCTGTATGCTACCCTACACATTACACCTGTGATTTGTATTAGGAGTTAAGGCTGTATGCTAACCTACACATTACACCTGTGATTTGTATTAGGAGTTAAGGCTGTATGCTACCCTACACATTACACCTGTGATTTGTATTAGGAGTTAAGGCTGTATACCACCCTACACATTACACCTGTGATTTGTGTTAAGAGTTAAGGTTGTATGCTACCCTACACATTACACCTGTGATTTGTATTAGGAGTTAAGGCTGTATACCACCCTACACATTACACCTATGATTTGTGTTAGGAGTTAAGGCTGTATGCTACCCTACACATTACACCTGTGATTTGTGTTAGGAGTTAAGGCTGTATACCACCCTACACATTACACCTGTGTATTAGGAGTTAAGGCTGTATGCTACCCTACACATTACACCTGTGATTTGTGTTAGAAGTTAAGGCTGTACACCACGTTCTACACATTACACCTGTAATTTGTGTTGGGAGTTAAGGCTGTATACTACCCTACACATTACACCTATGATTTGTATTAGGAGTTAAGGCTGTATACCACCCTACACATTACACCTGTGATTTGTATTAGGAGTTATGGCTGTATACCACCCTATACATTACACCTATGATTTGTGCTAGGAGTTAAGGCTGTATGCTACCCTACACATTACACCTATGATTTGTATTAGGAGTTATGGCTGTATACCACCCTACACATTACACCTGTGATTTGTGCTAGGAGTTAAGGTTGTATGCTACCCTACACATTACACCTATGATTTGTGTTAGGAGTTAAGGCTGTATGCTACCCTACACATTACACCTGTGATTTGTATTAGGAGTTAAGGCTGTATGCTACCCTACACATTACACCTGTGATTTGTATTAGGAGTTAAGGATGTATGCTACCCTACACATTACACCTGTGATTTGTGTTAGGAGTTAAGGTTGTATACCACCCTACAAATTACACCTATGATTTGTATTAGGAGTTAAGGCTGTATGCTACCCTACACATTACACCTGTGATTTGTATTAGGAGTTAAGGCTGTATGCCACCCTACACATTACACCTGTGATTTGTATTAGGAGTTAAGGCTGTATACCACCCTACACATTACACCTGTGATTTGTATTAGGAGTTAAGGCTGTATACCACCCTTCACATTACACCTGTGATTTGTATTAGGAGTTAAGGCTGTATACCACCCTACACATTACACCTGTGATTTGTGTTAAGAGTTAAGGTTGTATGCTACCCTACGAATTACACCTGTGATTTGTATTAGAAGTTAAGGCTGTATGCTACCCTACACATTACACCTGTAATTTGTGTTGGGAGTTAAGGCTGTATACCACCCTACACATTACACCTATGATTTGTGTTAGGAGTTAAGGCTGTATGCTACCCTACACATTACACCTGTGATTTGTGTTAGGAGTTAAGGCTGTATACCACCCTACACATTACACCTGTGTATTAGGAGTTAAGGCTGTATGCTACCCTACACATTACACCTGTGATTTGTGTTAGAAGTTAAGGCTGTACACCACGTTCTACACATTACACCTGTAATTTGTGTTGGGAGTTAAGGCTGTATGCTACCCTACACATTACACCTATGATTTGTATTAGGAGTTATGGCTGTATACCACCCTACGCATTACACCTATGATTTGTGCTAGGAGTTAAGGCTGTATACCACCCTACACATTACACCTGTGATTTGTGTTAGGAGTTAAGGCTGTATACCACCCTACACATTACACCTGTGATTTGTATTAGGAGTTAAGGCTGTATGCTACCCTACACATTACACCTGTGATTTGTGTTAGGAGTTAAGGTTGTATACCACCCTACAAATTACACCTATGATTTGTGTTAGGAGTTAAGGCTGTATGCTACCCTACACATTACACCTATGATTTGTATTAGGAGTTATGGCTGTATACCACCCTACACATTACACCTGTGATTTGTATTAGGAGTTAAGGCTGTATACCACCCTATACATTACACCTATGATTTGTGTTAGGAGTTAGGGTTGTATGCTACCCTACACATTACACCTATGATTTGTATTATGAGTTAAGGCTGTATGCTACCCTGTAGCTGTACATTATATCCATAATTTGTGTTAGAATAAGGGTTGTAGATTACTTTGGATATTATATCTATGATCTTTAATTGAGTTAAGGGTGTATGTTACCTTACACATTTTATTATCTTTGATACATATTTGAGTTAAGGGTACATGCTACCTTATATACATTTTGCCACTGACATGTTGTTATGAAATGTAATGTAATTAACTGGATGATCGTAACTGCAGTCACAAGTATCACAAACTTTATGCCTCCAGTCTCCCTATTAATTATGCTTTGCCCCACATCTTCTAGATGTACCATACATAAAAGGGATACATATATAGGTAGACCTGCTTTCTTTGATTGAAGTTTTAGGTCTGTTCAATTTTGACAAAAACTTTTGATGTGCAAAATATAAAGATAGAAGGTTTTTAAGCATTATCAACCCCAAAAAGAACCTGTGCAAATTACACAGGTAAGCAAATCACATTGGTTTTTATTTTAGTCAAAAAGAATTTTCATTCCCTAACAAGTAATTGAAAATAAGTCAGTAGACTTAATAGGAGGTAATTAAGATGACTAAATATTCAATTTTGATAAATGTGATTAATAGCAGACTAATACAGATTGTACTAAATACATTAATTAATACCTGTCTTTTTGTTGTGGGTGCTGTCATACTCGACAGAATACTAGATGGTGAGGATGACAGTCTTGTTCCAGATGTCTCTTTTGATACAACCGTCGTCCTAGCAACACTTGTCTGAACTGTGCTGAACAGATCCGACTCCCAAGTGTCTTGTTTAAAAGAATTTTCGCTTGAAACAGACGTCTTCCTTTCTGCAGCAGGTTCTATCCCAGACGATGACCTTCGGTCAGAAGAGAAAGAATTTGATGCTCTTGACCGGCCACTGTTTGACTGAGGTAGAAACACCTGGTCTATTTGTGACAAGTTTTGTATTACTCCTAGCCTCTCAACTAAGGCTGGGTCAGTATGATTTTGGCCTTGAGCAGAGTTTTGGCGTAAACTTTCTGGGGGTACCACAGATTCCATTTTCATCCCTTTCTGACTATCTATAGAACTTTGTTGACTGACAGAAGACGCTAAAGATGGACGATTACTCTGACTACTGGACACTGTGTTGGGTGACCGTTGACTGGACGCAGGGAAAGAGGGAAGGAATTGACCATCTAGGATGTTGTTAGCCAATGTGACTTCATCTAGGTTGACATCCTGGCAAATGAAGTAAAACAATACACCATTGTCAAACGAAAGGCAACAGCAAGTAAAAATGAACAAATATCTAAATAACTGAAATTAAACAAGACAGTTTACACACAAATTGATATAAAAATTGTGGTTATTTTATAACTCCATTAAGAATACATAAATTTTGCTTCTAAAGTTGGTAAATTCTCAAAAATTTAATCATTGTAAATAATCTTATAGCATCTACCATTATTGAAATAATGGTCTGTTCCATAATTTCCAGAAAATGTCTTTTCTGTTTCAAATTAACACTTAGGGTAAATCTTTCCCAGGATACTGTATCCAATACATGAGACATCTATATTTTTACAGGAACCATTACCAGATTTTGCTACTGACCAGTGCTAAAAACTGATAAATGGAAAGATAGACAGATACTGTAATTAACAAGCATTCTGTGAGTATTGCTAAACCAATACATGTCCCCTAACGGTGCCCTCAAGTTAAAACTTAAAAAAAAAGTTTAGCCAAAACTGAAACATGATTATTTTATGAAAATAAGTACATTCCAAACAATGTGTAAATTCAACTCTATTGGGTTGAATAAACAATGTTTCCTGCCCCTAAAAGATATTCAGGTATTCTTTTGGTATGTCTACTCTACAGAGTAAAAGAATCTAAAGTGAATTCAAAGTGAAATGTGTAAAAACAGCCTTGGATTGAAATATAAACATAATTCTGCATAGCACAGCATAGTAGTAATACCATTATTAAGTGAATGGAGAGCCATTACAAAACTTTAATCTCAAGAATACAGAGAAAACAGTTAGGTTCATAATATGCCAAAATTTTCCAAAAATGAAAATAATTTTTTCAGTTTTAACCATACAAAAGTAATGCCACACACCCAAAGAACCTCTATGCAAAGAATCAGCATCCTAATACCATTATTAAGTGAATGGTGCGCCATTATAAAACTTTAACCAAAACTTTAACCTGAAGAATACAGAGAAAAAAAGTTGAGTTCATAATTTGCCAAAATTTTCAAAAAAATGAAATTTTTTTTTCAGTTTTAACCATACACAAGTAATGCCACACACCCAAAGTACCTCTATGCAAAAAATGAGCATTCTAATACCATTATTAAGTGAATGGTGTGCCATTATAAAACTTTAACCAAAACTTTAACCTGAAGAATACAGAGAAAAAAGTTGAGTTCATAATTTGCCAAAATTTTCAAAAAAATGAATTTTTTTTTTCAGTTTTAACCATACACAAGTAATGCCACACACCCAAAGTACCTCTATGCAAAAAATGAGCATTCTAATACCATTATTAGGTGAATGGTGTGCCATTATAAAACTTTAACCAAAACTTTAACCTGAAGAATACAGAGAAAAAAGTTAAGTTCATAATATGCCAAAATTTTCCAAAAATGAAAATAATTTTTTCAGTTTTAACCATACAAAAGTAATGCCACACACCCAAAGAACCTCTATGCAAAGAATCAGCATCCTAATACCATTATTAAGTGAATGGTGTGCCATTATAAAACTTTTACCAAAACTTTAACCGGACAGACGGACTGATGGACGGATGGATTGCCGGCCGGCCGGCCGGACAGACAGACGGACGCAGGCAAAACCTATAGTCCCCCCGGTTTCACCGGTAGGGGACTAATAATACAGGCACAAATTGATGGTGGGCTCTCATATTATAATTACCAGCACTGTGGATGGATTGACGGAAAGATAGACATGCGGCAATTACTAATAAGAGCACATGTACAGCTCTCTTTCATCATAGCCCCGAGAAGCTACTGGTACTACAGGAAACTCATAGTTTAGGGCGATTAATGCTAGCACTCTGGATGGACAGACGAACAGTCAGATAGACAGACATTCTTATTATTTCAGGGACCTTATAGATGTGGAGGCTTATTATCAGCACCACTGTTCTCGGATACTTACTAAGGAATCATTTGCTCCTGTGGGGAACTCTGCCTCAAATGCCTGAAATGAAGCAGAACTTCCACTGGCCTCTTCTATATGCTGGCCTGTGCTCCCATTTTGATCCTGGCTGGACACCCCTTGACTTCTGGTCACTGTGGGATCAAGCACCTCTGGAAACTTGTTCTCTCTACACAATAAGTCCGGTTTAGCTCCAACATTACTGTAACCTATCAATAGGAAAGGAAACATTCTGTAACACGTTTCACAGGTCACAGGCCTGACCACATGGGTTTTCCCACAGGGAGTAGACGCGGACCTACATCACAAAATTTTAAAAAAAAATCAGATGACCTTTTTTTGTGACGTAGGTCCCAGCCTACCCCCTATGGGTTTTCGCCAATGTACTCCTATTTCCTCCCATATTAAGATGCTTTGGGTACATCTATCCCAGTGATTAAGACAAGATGTATATTATGTTATCAAAGATATTTTTTGTACAATGTGAAAAAGCTGAATTTAACAATGAAAAAAACATATTGGAGTAAAGTACATACCAGAATGAAGAATCCTTTTACATTTTGCAATTGGTACAACTTCTTTGAAAAAATATGACTTAGCTAAAGGTGTGTAACATACTGGTACTTATTCTTCAAAAAATTCTTATGATGATGTATGATATATCACAATCAATCTTTGATGAAAAGCAATTGCTACACTCCTTTGAATTTGACCTGGTAGTTATCTAAGTTATGACTGGTTTAAATGATTACTGAAAGAAAAATTATACCAAACATTTCATATGATGTACTTTTTTTGTGAAATTAAAACTTGATATCTATGATTGAATAAAAAACCTGTATTGCAACTTCTTTGCAGTTTTTTCATCGTAAAACTTTTAGTTTTCTTCGCAGTTGTTATTTTCATCGTAAAACTTTTAGTTTTCTGTCATTTTTTTACGAAAAACCTTTTTTTTCACTACAAAATATAACAATGTTTAATTGGCTTTAGAGCAGAATGGGTTTTTTTTTGACAATATCCCTCCTTTGTTATGTGCTTTTATGCCCTCCAAATTTTAATAGGAATTTAGAGTCCTTTAAGTTTGGGCTTTAAATTTTGGCAAACACTTTTTATTGTCTAAGATATTTTCAATCAAATTAGTCCAACGGAATAAACAATTTCAATATGTGCATGTGAAGTCTTTTTAAGGTATGAGTTTGTATCTAGGGTCTTATTTTTCTTAAGATTTGAAAATTTGAACACAAGTTATCTCCCCTGTGGAAATTTCAAGAAATTGGCAACCATGCATGCATTTATCCTTATATTATACAACAGACACTCATCTAAGTTGACTTTAAGGGTGGAAAGGTTCCAACCTGATGTGATCAGAGCCCAGGGGGACGGACTGGCCTCTTGTCCCTGACTTGCCGTAGGAACTGGGGCCTGGGGAACGGGTTCAGCAGCCTGCATAAAATATATAATAATGACACATTAAATCGTAAAATTTCTAATCACAGTTACTAGTGACTTGGCAACAATTATCAAGTCTACATGTCTATGTAATTATTATATAGTTACATACAGGTAGTTATGATAAAAAAAACTATAAACTACATTGATTTAACTGTACCACGCCCCACTGCTTCATATTGTATTCTTGCTAGATGTACAATAAATCTGGGCATTGTTCAAATACAATGGAGTTTGATTACAGTTTGGGTATGCCTAGCAAGTGATACTCTAAGAAGATGGGACAGGTTGCTGAGACTATAAGAATAGCCAATCATTAGAATGACTTAAAATAATTTGGTTTGGTTCATTTAAGAGAACACATATTTTTGTCTAAATGATTTTGATTATCCCTCTCCTGTTTTATATTTAGGACATTTCAAATGTTACCTACTCCCAGCAGCAAGACCTTTTCTAACAAATCTGTTTATGTCTGTTCATAATATGTTATTTCTACAAATGAAATTACCTCAAATCCACCAAAGTCATCAAAATCGTCATCATCCATCATGAGAGGCAGTGTCTTGATCTGAAACAACAAAAAATAACTATGACATATAGATATACCCTTGCATGAGACAAAATCTCTCTTAATTTTATGTCATTTATTGCCCCCCGAGAGGAGTGCCTGAATTCCTGTACTTTTTAATTCCCTCCAGTATTTTGGCCAATGCCATAATGTAGTATCAGAGACATATATACATGTATAATGTCTCTGGTGGAAAGAGACGTTAAACCACTAGATTCTAACCAACCAAAAAAAAGGAACAGATCTAGAGACTATATTAATTTGAATGATATTGGTCAATAGACTATGCAGAGCAAATCAGTGGTATGTCTGCGTTCATAACCCTAGACAAGATTCCACTGTGCTGTTTAGTGAATTGGTTATGAAATGTTGGTTTTCTGTGAAATTAAGGGCGAATTTGTTCTCCTAAAACCAGTTTTAGTTTCGAACCGGTTCTGTAAACTTTCCATTTGTTGAGTAAACCAGTTTCAAACCACATTTAAACTGAAACCGGTTCATTCATTTGTTTCTGATAAACCTAAACTAGTTTATTAAACCATTCAAACCACCACCGGTTGTGGTTTGGAAGGTTTCGTTTCTGAAAACAAGATGGCGAATGTTGTCAACACACATGCAGAATGTGCTCTTGAAGTGCGTTACGTGCTCCAAACTTGCCAGCTATGGCTTGTAGTGTCATTTGACTGGACAAATAAAATATTAATTATAAATATTAATAATTGTTTTCCCATTGGTATGACAGTTTTCCCTTGTGTTTGAAAGACAGTCTGCTAGAACTGCATGCGTTTCTCTGTCATTGAATTGTGGAAGTATGTCTTCAACATAATTTGGGATTCGGGGAATTTTTGTGCGTTCAGGAGGTATTAACGTTTCAAATACTGCTCTGAAGCTTTTTCTCCCAAAGACACCATATTGAAAACTAGAATTTCGCATTTGTTTCTCAAGAGCAAACCAGTTTTAGTTTACAAACCGTTTTGAAAATCAGGTTTAAACCATAAACCCAAACCTAAACCAGTTTATTTGCAACAAATTTGCCCTAAAATGTAAACAAACAAATGTCTTGTCAATCCTAGTCTTATCTGGGCTATGGTGTACCCTTGACACCAAAATGATCAATCTACACGAGACGCAAATTCAACCAAAACTGCAGATGTACCATAACATTGTTCAAACAAGAACGATATGTTCCAATACCATAAACTGAGACATAGTTAACGTTGTAGTACCTGTAATTATTGACACGATTTAAAACATGGAGGCTGACATTTTTACCTTGAATCATGGGGGAAATTTAACATTTTATTTTTCGTAATTGTAAAAACACAACATTTTGATATCAATTTTATAACTAGACTGAGGAAATTGATATGTATATTGCAAAGGCATATTTTTTAATGCATGTCAGATCAAATATCATGGAACGATTTGGCAGTATCCAGTCAATTAACGAGAAATTATTCAGTGCGTCTTCTCGCCCTTTGAACTGTGACCCAGAATATACCCTTTGGCCTTGACCACGGTTTGACGGCGATGGAAAATGTATCCACCTCGGAAGAAAAGTAGGGTGTTTTAAACAAATATCAAGGCCTGAATACAAAAAGTGAGTATTCCATCTTTATTCAGATTATACATTCCTTCATTACATCAACGATTTATCATACCTTCTTTGATAAATCAGACATTCTGACATAAATTGTGTAAGTGGGCTGGGTCGTCTCTTAGAAATTGCCGGCATTAGGCCTACAATTCACTTTATTGGCGACAAACCAGTTATCGATTTTCTTAACTTCCCGCTTCCTTATTTTCGTGTTTCTTATACGATACAGACACGCATTCTGTTAAGAGTTTGAATGTAGGCATTGTCGTGAACAAGGATATCGGTGATGTCATTCGTACAATTTCAGAATCGTCCACGGTAGAATCATCGCTCACCGACTGACTTACATTATTAACCGACTCTTATCCACGAGTTACCTCCCCTGATGTAATGTTTGTATTGTTGCTAATGGGACCAAGTACATGTATGTCAGTTTCACGTCCTAGGTTTTAGTATAAACACCTTTCTGGGTACATAACAGTTACCTTGAATACCTGTATTGCCTGGTTATTGACAGATATAAATTACATTTGTGTCATTAAAAGATTGATTAACCACGGTATAGCTGGATCACACAGCCTTAGGTGGATTTATAAATAGTTAATCAATCTCAATGACACAGACATAAAATGAGGGGCATATTATGATATACAAGTGTTTATATATATAGATATATATATATATGGTTTTGTAATTTGCTACCTCTCAGTACTCCGTAGACTCTATGAGCCCTGTAAGTCTACGGAGTGAGTGTATAAATCTACTAGTTACAGCTTGCATTAAATCAATATTCACTGAACATAACACTGTATTGATAAGAACACTAATTGGTAGATGACAAGCTAGACTCGATATCCTAAATGTCCTGGCACATTTTAAAGCGTACAGGTATAATTCAAATTGTTATCTGTCTCCTTCGTTCTGACTGAAAGGACATTAATATACAAAATCGTCTGTCAGGAAAGCTCTTTCAAGCTGGCCAGAGTGAATCCTATTTAGCTGTTCAGAACACCAAACATTGGACATATTGACAATCAGATCAAACATCTGTCCATCAAAATATCCAATGTCTGGAAGTAGGGTCAGGAGAAACTACCTACTGTATCTGAAGTTATATAATAGCCCAAGTTTCCAACAACAGACATGTCAGGGCCAGAGGAAACGCAGTCTACCTTGACTCCGAATCTTCCTGTGGGACTCATTTAAATCTTCAGTTACCTGGACTATATATCTCTTAGTAAATTGGGAATCTTCAAAATTTTGGATATGATGTTCTGGACTTGCTTGAAAAAATCTTATAAATATTATACAAATATTATATATTTGTGTTCAAATTTAGATGTAATAAAAACATTCATATTAAGTTTTTTGAGTGCAGATTTAATTTTAGAATATGAGAAAAATATACCTTTTTGGCTACATTAATATATTAATTACATTCATATTAATTTGCATCCAATATGTTATTCTGTCGAGTCCAGACAAATTCTAGCATGCAGTTTTCAAATTCTAAACATAACACTGATAATATATATATATATATTTGATGATGTCATTTAATTTGTTAGGCATTTATAATTGAGTGTTCATAACAAATGGTTTTTGCTTTGATCGAGTATTGCATGCAGTCAACTGTCAAATGGTGTCAACTGGAACACCGCATGTGTTTGCTGTTCCACTGACCTGTAAATTTTAAACCTATCCGCACATACAATTTAAATACAAATGTATTTGTATAAGGTATATAATTCTGGTCACCATACATTGTACCCTAAAGCTGTAAGTTTGTTAACCTGACACACATAGATACCTATATGTATGCCCATCTCTGAAGTTGATATAAAACTGATCAAACATCCTTCAGTTTGTATTTGTACACATTATCAGGGATTCTAGATTTTATATCTTTTGTTCTAATTTTGTCTTTTCTTACGAGTGAAATGCGATTAAACTGTGACCATATGACTTTCTTCAGTTGACAAATTCCATAACTTTCCGTTATATTCCTATAGCTAGAGATTATTTTTAAAGCATCAATAAGAAAATATATATGTTCATATCAAATTAATATTTATATGTACATTATGAATTATGTAAATTGATTGTACAAATTATTATTATTACAATATTTAATTATGATTTTAGAAAAAATATTATATTATCAACTTCTTGACAGTCCTGTGTTTACTAACCTGATAAACTGTTTGACATTTAAACTTTGATTAGTGTGTGTATATATATATATATATACAATCATGATCACGTAGATTACATCTGTGGATTGACCTAATCTTTGTACCTGAACATGGACTAAGTTGTTCAAAGTGTGTTTAACACCTTATATTTAAATATACAACACCAGGTAATTATATAATTAGTATAATTAGTAATTGTTTGCTTTGATTGCTTTAACTACAATGTATTTATATAAGTACAGGTATAGTATAACAGATATTATTATCAAGTAACCATAAATTGTTTTCTTTTAAATTGTATGTATGCAAGGTTTAAAAAAAAACTTTTGTGAAATAAGTTTCATTAACTTCTAAGCAAATACTTAACATCAGCACTTGAATTTACATGGTTATACAGGACAATGTATTATTGTTATAATACTGTGTGTACACATATCTTATAAGTACATAGTTCCTATTTTGGTTTCCTCGGTCAGTGATGACATAATTATAGTCACGTTATGTCATCAGGGCCTAACATTGCCCTAAGATTTTAACAAGAGGGATTCAATTGCAACTTGACTCAGGAATTTTGCCAAGGAAGTTAATCTTTGACGTGGGGTCATTCATTGGTGATTTGATTCTACAATGCTTGAAATGTTTGTATGAATACTTTAGTCTTTTTATCAGCACTACATATTTTAAAAGGGAGACACAATCTTTAGCTTAGGATCTGACTAATCTGAATCAAAGAAACATTAACATTGAAAAGAAATCTCCAGGCCAATCAGAATTTTTTTTTTTTTACATATATGTTCAAATGTAGGTCAATTGTAGAATTAACAAGTCGAATTTTCACATTAATGATATCATATGATTGCTAATAAATCACCGGTAATTAAGAAAAAGAAAAGAATTGAAGTAGACTGTTATTTATCAATTATAAAACTAACTGCTTCAGGGTTCCATTAACACATGTATGAAAAAAATGGTACATTGTGCTTGGCATACATGTACAAGTGTATTTTCTTACATGCTATAAATATCCAATGCTGGAGATACTTGAAGCAATATTAGATTGAATTTGACAGCTTGATTGAACTAACGTGGTAAATTTACCTTCATATATAAACGTATACACATTCACTTACTGCTTATATATTGGCAGCTGACAAACGGAAATTTGTGGTCTTATATATGTATACTTTGTATAGGGATGATCACAGCTGGTGAGAATCGAACGTATCACAATAGATGGACTGTATAATGTCTATTGTCAGCAGCTTTAGATGTACAGAGTAACAATGGCTATATCTTTATATAGAGAACACTGTAATTTCATTGTTTTCAGCTTATTTTGTACATGTATGTGGATTTTAAGTATTACTATACAGTCCAGGTTTGAAGGGTTCACCTCAGAACAGATAGGTACATCAAGAAAACTTACAAGTGATCTACATCAACCTTGCATGAGCTCTGTCACACTGTACTGGTACTTATGATGTAATAGATACATATGACTATAAGAAGATAAAACTATACTGCTGCACATGATTATACAATTTTTGCAGTGACTCAAACAAAGCTGATCATGACCACGTAGAGGACAACATTACAGAAAATGATCTCATTCCTGTACTATGATTTTTCAGGTTATTTTGGGGCCAGTTATTTCATATTTAGGAAAAATTCCCCAATCTGCGCTTCATTCCTGAACATTTCTTTCCTGATTCACTAATTTTCTTCTTAAAATGAGACAAAAAGTCCTCATATCCCAAACCCTTGCTGAGTGAAAAAATGTATCTAAAATCTACTTAAGTAGTTTCAACTGGCCTTTGATAAATTTGTGGGCTGCCTTTGGTCCTTTTGAGGCACAATGCAGTCCTGATGAAGGTAAATGTTGTGATCTATATACAATCGAATATAAGCTTTAAACTGCTTAACATATACTTTATAGAAATATAAATTATACAAAGAAAAAACAAGTCAAGAGATGATTATTGTTACATTTGCACTAACTCTTTCACTGTATATTGTACATTTGTATTCGAAAACATCTTTTGTCACTTAAACATCACATAATTAATTACCAAATTATTTTACATCAGACTTGGGCTTGTTGTTTGACACATTTACCGTTAAATTGCGTGTATAGTACATATACACAGTCGTGTATAGTGTGAAGGTCCGTTTTTGAGGTTCATTTTCAGAAGAAAAAATGATTTTTTTTTTTTTTTTAATGTTTAACTTCAACTGCAAGGTTGCTGAATACTCTTAACAAAAGTCAATCTATATCTGTAATTTATCAAAGCTACATTACAACATTTAATTGGAATCACCAGTCAGGTATACATATGTTATGCAAAATTAAAGCCTACTTATATTATAATTATCTTATATAATTATTTCATTCCTCTTTATTTCAGGTCCGTTCAAACACCACTGTCCAGACACAACCACTGGTAGATTTCAACAACTGGCACTTGGATTTCTTAAATATTCTGATCAGTTTATATATTAATAAAAAATTGTCAACAGACAATTATTTATAAACAGTTAAAAAGTTATATAAATATTCACTCTACAAATTCAGCGACAAAATGGAGGAAGGAGAAACGGATTCGCCCATTGCAAATTACTTTGCCGGGAAAAACATTTTCATCACGGGGGGCACAGGATTCCTAGGAAAGGTACTTGTAGAGAAACTGTTAAGGAGTTGTCCGGAAATTGGAACATTGTACTTATTGATGCGGCCGAAAAATTCTCAGGATATCGATCAACGAAGTCGAGAGCTTGTGGAAAAATCGGTATGTTTATTTACTCATAAATATGCATATATATGTCTTGTGATATAGTATACTGTTCAATAATGTCTTTATATATGACAACAAATAAATATCAACCAAGTTAAATTACATTTCATATTTTATGAGCCCATATGTACTAACAATAGTTAAATAAGTTACATTGTCAAAACAAATTGGTTGTAAATTCGCTTTTGGTATACTGTATCCGAGGGTGTATTTGTTTAACAACATTACAACAGGTATAATTTAATGGTACAGAAAACATTCATTTTGGTGGTTTGACAGCCCCAGATCACTCTGACCTGATTCCAGATCCTAATGGTTTGATTGGCTTTGATGGAAACCTTGTATGTTGCATCATGCTCAAGCTGAAACTCTTGTGTTCATTTTAGCAAGTATATAATATATTCTAATTCAGTGTTTTGCAAAGATTATGCATTAATCCAATTTTTTTATTAAAATAAAGACTTCATAATACATCTGATATCATTGAAGCAATGATTTGAGCTTATTTAATGTACAGTCATGCATCTTGAAGAAGCCAAACCTCAACACCAACTAATTGAATACTCCGCTTATTTGTATATTTTCACCTGAGGAATAAAACATGCAAATACGCTGGTTCCTCAGCCTGTAGTAATAGTGGCATTAATGAAGTTGTAATGGTAGTTTATCAATTATTTCTCTGTTCTTTAATGATCATCTTCCTTTAAAAGTGGGTTTCAACAGTCCAAAAAACTCTTTGGTACTGAACATGTAAAATTGTCGTTATTGAACACTACTATAAAACTATATGTACTTATAATGTGGGAATAATATATATGTCAAGTACATTTTCATCAGATCGGCATGGTGATATATATATTATATAGCCGTCCTTGATTACAGATCAAAGTTAATAAGGTACTTTCCAGTTGACTTTGTAAATATTTCCGGATAAGATAATGTGATTGTGAATCTATGATGCTGTGTTATATAAGGTCACGGTTGTCCTGATAACTTATTAGATAAATCAAGGTCACAAATGGTGACATTTCATATCATATTATAGATCTAATGTACATGTAGCTGGCACCTGTTTAAGTAACCTGTACTCTTATAGATCTGGGCTTTTATATTACTAGTATTGCTATATTTGTATACTAATCATGCATGCTAAGTCTGCAGTGACAGTTAAATTCGGCCGTTTATGTTAATTTCAATGCCAACATTTGTTTCCATGGCCATCCCAAATTGAAGATTATTTGATATTTTTTAATAGTTTTCTTTCTTAGTTAATTTCGAAAATAGCATTAACAAAAATAATATTTTATGTGCTGCTTTTATCAAAGAATTGTTCCTTTTTAATAATTTATAAAATTACACAATGTATGTAAATTGGATTCATGACTGTAATAAGTCCATAATATTAATGTGATCAGCCACGTAAATTTATAAATACACTAGAAGAGGGGACTATAGATTCACTTGGATCAGTAGGTGACTTGGTATGTAATAAAGAGTGGATCTCGTCATATATTGTGATTATCTCCCTTTGTCATCCTTAGCTTTCCCCCTTTTAACTTATTATTACTCCTTTGCCTTCCGAGACACATCTGATTACCTATAATTAACTTTACATTTGTCAAATCTTGACCATGTGAGTACCATATAAGGAAAGGCAGAGTTTTTATATTGTGTACAAAAAATCAGGTCTTCAACAAGTCTAGACGTCTATAGAGTGAAGTCCCTCTCTTAGATATAAACTAAGAATCGGTCGTAATTATAAATTGTCTGCCCTAATTAATGATGTCAATATTAAACAATGGGACAATCAGGGAATCCAGTAGACCTTTAAGAGGATGTTTTAACTAGTACTCCTCAAAATGTCTTTCAAGATTAAATATTTGACTCTTTAGATTGAAGGGACAATGTCTATTTGACGTATGTTTTGACCATCAGATTTCTGATCATGAGAAATAAGTATTTGTCTTCCAAAATTGCTAAAAATCAAGGTATCATTTACTATAGATTTGATGACAATACAATTTTCTATCTATGTATGTATGTATATATTTCTTCTTCCATCTTTCAAATTGGACAGAGCGATTGGTTGCAGATACCGGTAAGATTTCGTCTGTAGCTGATGTTCTGGAGAGAAACATGTATACGTAGATCTTATATAATTACTTCTCGTCTGTGGTTTGTCTATTCACATCAAGTTTTCCAGCGGTTATTTCTGAGTTGTCTACAGTGATAATTATCGTCTAAAATACGTTGAACCATGTGCTGTGTGTATTTGCATGCTCTTGTGTTTATGAACATACAAAATGTTCCGGTACATGAATGTACAGTACATCATTGCTATTACTCCCCCTGTCATAATCTGATACAAGGAAAACTAAACACAATGGTTGACCAAATCAGCTACAATTGTAATGTGTAAGTCTGATCAAATTGTACTGTTAAATGTTATCAGTCTTTCTTTAGATTGTTTTGGGGCTGATCATGACCATGGGCTCAGCTGATTCCCTATTGAAATTATTTCTTATTAATTTTAGTTCTTGAAAGTGCTGTTTGACATTTGAGTACCAAGTTTGGTTCCAGAGTTCTACCACCTTAATTCAGGGTGACTTCTATTCATATTCTATAGCCTTAATTCTTCCCTGGTACAAGTTGGATCAATCTTTTAAGCTACCTTCTAAATTATATGTACTTGGCTAAAATAACTAACCTTTGAGTTCAATTCCTTCCGTGTGAGTGATAGATCATAACATTTAGTCGTCAGTGTTCTGCTTTCATTGAAGACATTTTGATTATCATCTAGTACTTTTGTGTGGATATCATCTTTATTTACTGTATAAGAAATTAACAACATCAAGAACTAATTCTTTCCTAATAAACCTCGCTTCATGAAGTGGATTCAGGTACAAAACCTTGATCGCTTAATTTGTCCTTGTGCAATTCTGATTATGTTTTTCGGGTACAGTATTTATCCTGAAAAGCCCCTGTCCTTTGTAAAAGCTTCGAGCTTATACTATTTTGAAAATTAACCCTTATTGAATCAGGTACTTTTGTATAAATAATCTCTACTTTTCTATTCTACAAAAAATATATAAAACAGTTTAAAATCTGCTTATACTACATGTACTAACCACTATTGTTAGAAGCAAGCACACAAATATGGTCTAGTTGTGAGGAGCTGGAGCATATATCATACTCGGAGAAAGTTTCACTGTCAGATCGGGGGAATCAAACTCCTTTACTCTGCCTGTATACTGCCTAGCTAGATGAAAGAGAAATGTGTTACCACTGCAACACATGACTATCCTAAAGGTTGAAATATGTATATATTATGTAGATTAACATTCCTGGTAATCAGAATATTTAATACATTTTCATGTCTAATATTTGAATAAAAAAACATTAGCTGTACGTGGCCTGATGACCTGTCCTGAAGCCAGGCATGCATAATAATGTTGAATTAATATCATTAGGTAAAATTAATATTACATGATGTTTAAAAATGTTTCATTATTGACTTCAATTTTTGACCCGTACATCTGGAATGGATAGCTATGTATACCAGCTACCTGAGCCCATGCTTTTGTTATGAATTTGGTATGTGTGAGATTCATTTCAAGGCATATATCACAAAATCTTAAATGTCATATCAGGTAACAAGTATTAGCATTTATTCTTGGAAAAGAGTTACACTCGTATGGAAAATTTGTATACATGTATACTTTAAAAAAAGTAACTTGATCTTGCCTTTTTAGAGTAAATAAGCAGCCTGACAGCCAACAATGTGTTGGGGAAAAAATTATCAGTGGCCATGGTGTGTTTTGAATTTCGATAACCAGTCTTAATTTGTATTTCAAAATACCAGAAAAACAAGGACACAAAAATGATAAATTGTTTTAAGTCGTATATATATAATATATACACAATGTTGTGTGCATTTATTATTGTATATAGGTAGGTATTTTAGCTTTTATGCGACAGGCGGAGAGTAAGTCTATAAACACGAGCTAGTAATAGGTAATACAAATCGGTTTATAGTTCAAAGCTGTCCGGTCTATTTATACATCAGTTGACAATAAGTTGGTAAAGGACGTCCTTAGTCTAAAGAATTCTATATACAGTAGTTAAATATACCAGCTGTGCTGTATTTCTCCATTGATAAGCCCTTCTATTATTTAAATCTGCCTCAAATCTTGATCGCATATATCTTTATACATGTACATGCCAAAAATTACTCCATTGTTTTGTAATGAGTGCACTGTACCCCATATTAAATATATATAAATGTATATATATTATATATGTTTTGGTCTCTGCATTAGCTTATTGCAGGATTAATACGGTATTTTGATCGATATTTCATTCAAAAGAAAAAGATTGAAATTGAAATGTATTCATCAGCATATGATAGATCCATGGCCATGGTTCAGGGTTTTAGGAATATTACATATATATCTTATACTAATAAATGTGTTGTTTGGAATAAAATTGAGCTGAGATATTTATCTTGTAATTAAGTTATCATTGTTTAAAATTGAAATTTAATCAGGAGTTTTGTATAGTAAATGTGTTTTTTTATGTCTCCATGCACCATCACTTTATTAAACAGAATCAATTTCATGTCGTGCATTTTCAGAGCTCTTTTTATATTAAACAATCATTCTCATGCTGAAACATGAAATCTGTACTCATGCAACCAATTTGGCTCAAACTTTCTTTAAAATTCATTTAAATCATTAAATAGCTGTTTACAAAGAGAAAAACTTTCTGAAATGCCTTCAAATCACTTGAAAAAATGTTTATGTAGTTAGTGTTTAGATATCAGATTTATCACCAGAAATATTTTGAAGCCAGGTAAATAAGAACACTTTAAACCACTTTATGATGAAATGCCTTAAATAATCCTGGTGAAAAGTGTAACTTATACAATACACTATATCAAGGAAATCTGTCCATTCAAACATTGCTTTAGGTTTAATTTTCACTCATTCACAGTGAGAATGCTGATATTTTTAGCCCACCATCGTCAGATGGTGGGCTATTCAAATCGCCGTGTCCGTGGTCCGTCCGTCCGTAAACAATTCTTGTTATCGCTAATCCTCAGAAAGTACTGAAGGGATCTTTCTCAAATTTCATATGTAGGTTCCCCTTGGTGCCTACTTATGCATATTGCATTTTGAGACCAATCGGAAAACAACATGGCCGACAGGCAGCCATCTTGGATTTTGACAATTGAAGTTTGTTATCGCTATTTCTCAGAAAGCACTGAATGGATCTTTCTCAAATTTCATATGTAGGTTCCCCTTGGTGCCTAGTTATGCATATTGCATTTTGAGACCAATCGGAAAACAACATGGCCGACAGGCAGCCATCTTGGATTTTGACAATTGAAGTTTGTTATCGCTATTCTCAGAAAGTAATGAAGGGATCTTTCTCAAATTTCATACATATGTTCCCCTCGGTGCCTAGTTATGCATATTGCATTTTGAGACCAATCAGAAAACAACATGGCCGACAGGTAGCCATCTTGGATATTGACAATTGAAATTTGTTATCGCTATTTCTCAGAAAGTACTGAAGGGATCTTTCGCAAATTTGATATGCAGGTTCCCCTTGGTGCCTAGTTATGCATATTGCATTTTGAGACCAATCGGAAAACAACATGGCCGACAGGCAGCCATCTTGGATTTTGACAATTGAAGTTTGTTATCGCTATTTCTCAGAAAGTACTGAAGGGATCTTTCTCAAATTTCATACACAGGTTCCCTTCGGTGCCTAGTTATGCATATTGCATTTTGAGACTAATCAGAAAACAACATGGCCGACAGGCAGCCATCTTGGATTTTGACAATTGAAGATTGTTATCGCTATTTCTCAGAAAGTACTGAAGGGATCTTTCTCAAATTTCATATGTAGGTTCCCCTCAGTGCCCAGTTTTGCATATTGGGACCAATCGGAAAACAACATGGTCGACAGACAGCCATTATCGCTAAATCTTAAATTTTATATATAGGTTCCCCTTGTTTGAAAAGTACTAGCTATAGAGGGCTGTTTCTGAATTTACACAGATTATTAAGACTTAGCGGAAGGGAAAAGTAGAGAAAAGATCAATCTGACATGGAACCTATGAAGATCATTCAATGGTGGGCGCCAAGATCCCTCTGGGATCTCTTGTTTGCATGAATAGTTCTTTTAGGATCAAAGTCGAGTTGGAAAAACTGATATCAATTTTTTTGGAACTTTTGGCATGTTTTGAACTTAATTTGAGCTTTGTACAGGTATTAATCTCCATTTCTTTCAAAGTGGAATTGGAGGCATACATACGTTTCACGGGTAGTTATTGTTTTAATTGTGTAACACTGTAGATATTGTGTATACCCTGTACAGCACAAAGTGTTTAATGTAAAATATAGTCTATCTTACAAAACACGAAATGTTACATTTTATCTCTCTTTTTGGTAGTTACCAATATAAATTAATATGCAGAAGAACTGTACTTAGAAACAGTATATTGTATACATCATCTTTGTTTTTCTCCATGTAGAAGTGGTAGGATGAATAAACCATGATCATTATTGTGTAAATTGAAATAAATTAAAAGTTCCAGCAGAAATGCATATATCAGTGTTTGATCAGTGTTTATATATACAGTGATAAGTAAGATATATTTTTATTTATTAACTAACAATGCATAGTTAAAAAGCTTTTTGTTCCCTTTATTATCATTTTTGAACAGCTTTGGGCTTTTTTATCAGTACTAATACACTCGCATTTTATGATGGCAGATCGGTGTTGAGATAAAAACCTCAGTTGTATAACATAGAAGCATTATGTGACATCAACTCTGGTGTTTGTATACATTACTTCATACTGATTTGATATAACAACTAATTGTTGTTTTCTTCTTGTTTAGTATTATTGACAATGCTCAATTGCTTCTCTATTTTATAGTCCTACAATGATCAGTGATTTCTCTGTTTTAACGTTAACGTCCTACAATGATCAGTGATTTCTCTGTTTTAGTCTTACAATGATCAATGATTTCTCTGTTTTAGTCTGACAATCATCAGTGATTTCTCTGTTTTAGTCTTACAATGATCAGTGATTTCTCTGTTTTAGTCTTACAATGATCAGTGATTTCTCTGTTTTAGTCCTACAATGATCAGTGATTTCTCTGTTTTAGTCTTACAATCATCAGTGATTTCGCTGTTTTAGTCTTACAATCATCAGTGATTTCTCTGTTTTAGTCTTTCAATGATCAGTGATTTCTCTGTTTTAGTCTGAAATCATCAGTGATTTCTCTGTTTTAGTCTTACAATGATCAGTGATTTCTCTGTTTTAACGTCCTACAATGATCAGTGATTTCTCTGTTTTAGTCCTACAATGATCAGTGATTTCTCTGTTTTAGTCTTACAATGATCAGTGATTTCTCTGTTTTAGTCTTACAATGATCAGTGATTTCTCTGTTTTAGTCCTACAATGATCAGTGATTTCTCTGTTTTAGTCTTACAATCATCAGTGATTTCGCTGTTTTAGTCTTACAATCATCAGTGATTTCTCTGTTTTAGTCTTTCAATGATCAATGATTTCTCTGTTTTAGTCTGAAATCATCAGTGATTTCTCTGTTTTAGTCTTACAATGATCAGTGATGTCTCTGTTTTAGTCTTACAATGATCAGTGATTTCTCTGTTTTAACGTCCAGGTACAATGATCAGTGATTTCTCTGTTTTAGTCCTACAATGATCAGTGATTTCTCTGTTTTAGTCTTACAATCATCAGTGATTTCTCTGTTTTAGTCCTACAATGATCAGTGATTTCTCTGTTTTAGTCCTACAATGATCAGTGATGTCTCTGTTTTAGTCTTACAATCATCAGTGATTTCTCTGTTTTAGTCCTACAATGATCAGTGATTTCTCTGTTTTAGTCCTACAATGATCAGTGATTTCTCTGTTTTAACGTCCTACAATGATCAGTGATTTCTCTGTTTTAGTCCTACAATGATCAGTGATTTCTCTGTTTTAGTCCTACAATGATCAGTGATTTCTCTGTTTTAGTCTTACAATGATCAGTGATTTCTCTGTTTTAGTCTTACAATGATCAGTGATTTCTCTTTTTTAACGTCCTACAATGATCAGTGATTTCTCTGTTTTAGTCTTACAATGATCAGTGATTTCTCTGTTTTAGTATGAAATGATCAGTGATTTCTCTGTTTTAGTCTTTCAATGATCAGTGATTTCTGTTTTAACGCCCTACAATGATCAGTGATTTCTCTGTTTTAGTCTTTCAATGATCAGTGATTTCTCTGTTTTAGTCTGAAATCATCAGTGATTTCTCCGTTTTAGTCTTACAATGATCAGTGATTTCTCTGTTTTAGTCCTATAATGATCAGTGATTTCTCTGTTTTAGTCTTACAATGATCAGTGATGTCTCTGTTTTAGTCTTACAATGATCAGTGATGTCTCTGTTTTAGTATGAAATGATCAGTGATGTCTCTGTTTTAGTATGAAATGATCAGTGATTTCTCTGTTTTAGTCCTACAATGATCGGTGATTTCTCTGTTTTAATCTCACATTGATCAGTGATTTCTCTGTTTTAGTTTTACAATGATCACTAGTGATTTCTCTGTTTTAGTTTTACAATGATCACTAGTGATTTCTCTGTTTTAGTCCTACAATGATCAAAGATTTCTCTGTTTTAACGTCCTACAATGATCAGTGATTTCTCTGTTTTAGTCTTTTTATATGATCAGTGATTTCTCTGTTTTAGTCTTACAATTATCAGTGATTTCTCTGTTTTAGTCTTACAATGATCAGTGATGTCTCTGCTTTAATCTGAAATGATCAGTGATTTCTCTGGTTATAGTCTTACAATCATCAGTGATTTCTCTGTTTTTATCCCACAATTATCAGTGATTTCTCTGTTTTAGTCTTAAATGATCAGTAACTTCTTTTTAAACCTTGACGATTATCAGTGTGATTTCTTCCTGTCCAGTATATGACCCAATATAGCTATAACGATGTTTCTGGACCTGATTTTGTTTTAGATAGCTTATGAACCATTTCTCTTGTTTTAAGGCATTTGAAAAGTTAAGGAATGATCAGCCTGATTTCTACAAGAAAATCAAGCCAATAAATGGAGACATATCCCAAGATGGCTTAGGAGTCTCTGAAGAAGATGCAGAACTTCTCCAGGAGAAAGTAAATGTTGTATTCCATGGAGCAGCGACAGTGCGGTTTGACGAGCCCCTGCGTGTAGCTGTTGAGATGAATCTCCTTGGTATTCGGCGGATGGTGCAGTTCTGCCGGAAATTCAAACATCTGGAGGTTTGTTACTATTTCTTTATATAAATCAAGGTAAATAAATAATTTGAATATGTTCTGTACAGTATTTTCTTAACATAGGTATCATGCATACAGGATCATGTGAGTTTCTATTCCATTAAAGATTTTAACAAGTCTATAGATCTGTAACAAGCTTAACTGAAAATAACAATTCTGACAAGATCCTTGTTCATCACATGATCAGAATTTAAAACTAATATGACAGATAACATAGTTCTCTATCATTCTTGGTTTCTTATTTAAACAAAAATACTATATGATCTCCTGGAGACGTGATAACTGTCAGTTGGAGCACCAGCTACGTAACCTCAGGTGAAGATCCGAGGTGCGTGGTTTGACACGTACACTCCCCACCCACGTTGGTTTGTGTTTCTTGGGGAGCTGAGAAATGAGCCTGTCTGTACTGTCATGGTTCTGTACTTGGGCAAGACATTTTACCCTATAATTGTTGTGGATGGCTTGCGACAGGCCTCTCATATGTTGTTTAATGAAGTGTAGTCACCAGCTACTACAATGAGACCCTGCCTCAAAATGGCCCTGGCGGGTCACGGGGGTAATAATCCTGCACTGTTTTGTTCACATTATATATTTTTGTTTGACTTCTCTATATTTACATCATCGTATTGTTCTCTATATTTACATCATCGTATTGTTCTCTATATTTACATCATCATATTGTTCTCTATATTTACATCATCGTATCGTTCTCTATATTTACATCATCGTATCGTTCTCTATATTTACATCATCGTATTGTTCTCTATATTTACATCATTAAATTGGTCTCTATATTTACATCATTAAATTGTTCTCTATATTTTACATCATCGTATTGTTCTCTATATTTACATCATCGTATTGTTCTCTATATTTACATCATCGTATCGTTCTCTATATTTACATCATCGTATTGTTCTCTATATTTACATCATCGTATCGTTCTCTATATTTACATCATCGTATCGTTCTCTATATTTACATCATCGTATCGTTCTCTATATTTACATCATCGTATCGTTCTCTATATTTACATCATTAAATTGTTCTCTATATTTACATCATTAAATTGTTCTCTATATTTACATCATTAAATTGTTCTCTATATTTACATCATTAAACTGTTCTCTATATTTACATAATTGTATTGTTCTCTATATTTACATCATTAAATCGTTCTCTATATTTACATCATCGTATTGTTCTCTATATTTACATCATCGTATAGTTCTCTATATTTACATCATTAAATTGTTCCCCCATATTGACATCATCGTATCGTTCTCTATACTTACATCATTGTATTGTTCATTATATTTACATCATCGTATTGTTGATAGATTCTCCCGTGACCTCCGTATATTTATGCGTCCTCATCGCCCCATTTCTGTTACAGGTGTTCCTCCACATGTCCACTGCCTATGCTAACTGTGATAAACCCTTTATAGAAGAAATGATATACAACCCTCCTGTGGATCCTCAGAGACTAATAGACGCTCTCGAGTAAGTACTTCATCTTGTTCCTGTATTCTGTAAACCCCAGAGACTAATAGACGCTCTCGAGTAAGTACTTCATCTTGTTCCTGTATTCTGTAAACCCCAGAGACTAATAGACGCTCTCGAGTAAGTACTTCATCTTGTTCCTGTATTCTGTAAACCCCAGAGACTAATAGACGCTCTCGAGTAAGTACTTCATCTTGTTCCTGTATTCTGTAAACCCCAGAGAGTCAAGAAAACAAAGCTCATAAATTGACTCAAAATACAGTCAAAATTCATTATCTCAAACTCAGGTAACATGATGCCTCTGCTCAACTCAAAGTAACATTTTATATAAAATATACTAACATAATGTAGGTTACCTTGAAGACTCTTGATAAATTGAGATAACAAGATTCTACTCTATATTCCGATATAGGAGGGGTTAGGTTATTACCTATCAATCTGTTGTGGGTTCATGCACTATACAGTGGAACTTCGTTAACTCGAAGTCGACGGGACCACGAAAAAACTTCGAGTTATCCGAGTGTTCGAATTAAGCGAGTTATCGTTTTTGGTGAAAAGTTTGGTCAATATTTGTCAACATTATATAATCATAATAACTCCGCTCTGTCGTTCATCAGTTAAGTGTAAAGACGGGTCAATACATGTAAATATATATGTAATGTTTCGTTATGTCACTTGTAATTTGGTGTAGTTTTGCCGATATACAGTCACGATAAAGTTTCTTTCACTTAATCACTTCAATAACGATCTGATGTGCAAGTCATGTTTGCAAAAGGTAAACGATAAAACGGAATTCGACAAAATAACAAGTTATTAATGTCAAAACAAATAACCGTTTAAGTTTAACACAGATTGCATACAAAACGTAACAGAACCATTACCTTTTATTGGACATATATAAAATACTGTTTGATCGGCCTACTTACTTTTTATTCATAACCACGCCATTTCCATGTGTATTAGCACCGGAAGTTGGGCTGCGCATGTGCGTATAAAATGTTACTGTAACTAAGTTGGCGTTTTATCCGATTTAATAGACAGCACTGACCGTTACAGTTGTACTCTGAACACCTCGGCAGTAATTACGCTATTGTTTCAGCAGTTTAAAGATTTAATAGGCGCCGGTGACTGTGTCATTTCTACACCTGTAAAAAACATCAGCCGGGTAGATCTACCGGTGTGTCAGAGATTAGTTCCGCTTGAGCGAACGGGTAGATGAGTTGTTGACTATCGTGTGTACTGATATCGGCGACCGCCTTGGAAAATTACCTGATGTAAGTAAAGCAGTACTTTTTATCACCAAGACTTGTTGTTATAAGATTCAACCGACAATTTCTTTTATGAATTTATGAAACACTTATAATAGCATGTAGGTTAATAGTGCCGATATGTTCAGTATTACAAACGGAACTTAGCTCTTAAAAAAATGTCGGCGTTTGCCACCGATCGACGAAAATTATACTTCGAGTTATTCGAACATTTCAAGTAGGATTTTTATTGTTGGGACCAAATTTTTACTTCGTATTATCCGAGTTTTTCGAGTTATCCGAATTCGAATTATCCGAGTTTTTTTTACTAAGATAAAGAGAGAATTCGGCCGGGACCGGCTAGGTACTTCGAGTTAAGCGGGGTATTCGAGTTATCCGAGTTCGAGTTAACGAAGTTCCACTGTATTTCATCATGACTCGGTCAACAGAGCGATTAATTGGGTATTTAATTGGTACGTCATGTACATGACATAGTAAACAATTTTGTCAAGAGATAAAGAGAAAAAAAATTCTCTTAGATTAAAGGAATCATATCTGTTATCTTATCATGAAATATTGAAATGATCCCATCAATGAAGGTCAAAACTTCAAGGTTGTACAGAAAAAAATGACCTGATATCTTTAAACCTTGCCTCACATACATGTATAGTTGTATGGTAAATTAACAGGAGTTTTAACTGTAGTGATCATGTTTACAGGTAAATACAGAAGAACAAAAAGAAAGATGATAATTTTAAAATCTTTATGTATAGGATAAAATATCAAGCTAATGACATGACAGTGGCTGTTATAGGTCAGTCCGTAGAACATCTGATCTAGACAAGGAATTTCCTTTAGTGAAGATCTGACAAGTAAATTTCAATTCCTATAAAAATGCATCAGGCAGATTTCTCTTCTCAGGAAGCTGATTATGAGATCAGTGCGTACTGTTATGGCCATGTCCTTTAGGAAGACGTACACTTTACAATAGCTCTATGAGATCTTAGCGTACTGTTATGGCCATGTCCTTTAGGAAGACGTACACTTTACAATAGCTCTTGACGTTGAGAATTAAAGGTGCCTTGTATATTTGTATATGTTGTTTTCTGAAGTACCTGGGTAGTTGCCGGCTATTCAAAGGAGACCCTGCATATAAATGACTCAAGTTGTTATATGGTGACATGGTGATACATCCAATAAACAAAGTTTAAGCTATACAAGTTTCCATGAACATGTATATATGTGTAATCTTACGACTGTAAGATTCTCAGATCTAAAGTATTTGCAATACCTGAGTGGTTCATGTTATTTAAATCTAATCTAAGGAAGTTTCCCTTATTGCACTTTAATGGTGACATTTGGGGGAAAATGAAGGCCTTATTGTAAGTTTTTACAGGAAGCTCTCAGCAATAGAGCATGTCATTTTATAATAACACTAGGCCTCTAGCTACCATGATCAAGCAGGTAGATAAGAAAGGTATATGTCTGTAACTTAAATTTTGTATAGTTAACATATTTTAATACTTTAGCTAGAAGGTAATAAGAGGTATTCTAATACATTAGACAGAGCCCTGGTACATTATAAAATTGTCATATATATGGGTGATGATATATTGTTAAGGGTATAGAGAATCAGAATATAACCATCCTACGCTGTCATTGGTGTGTCCCTAGGAAAGTCAGTTAACCTTTACCCCAATGCAATAACTAAAGGTGCTTTGAATAGCATGTGATGGGTCTCCCCATTTCCTTCAGTCAGGTAGCCATCAGCTTCAGCTATGTACTTACATGCACAAGACTCTGCATTGCCACATAATGATCTTGGCTCAAACATAATGATCTTCGCGGTTGAGGGTTGATAAACCCAGTATACAAGCAAAATGACCTTTGCTATTGAGGGTTGATAAACCCAGTAAACAAACAGTTCACCCCCAAAATAAAAATTGGGATCCCCAAAAATTACCTATCTTTGTAGTACTTTTTATTATGCAGTCAGACCTGTCATTTTACGAGATAATTCCTGTGACTGTCTGACAAATCAACCTAATTATTAGACTAATGTATTCATTACTAAATCTTGTAGATATATGGCTGTTTGATGTTAACATTTGATTGATAGGCCTATTTACTGTTCATTTTATTCAGCTGGATGGATGATGATATGATAGAAAAGATCACACCCAAGTTGATCGGCAACAAACCCAACACATATACCTACACAAAACAGCTGGGAGAGCACCTGTTAGTAAAGGAAGGCTCAGACTTACCCCTAGCCATTGTACGTCCCTCTATAGTGGGCGCGGCATGGAAAGAACCCTACCCGGTAATGTCTCGGCCCAACGACAGTCCATTTACTATATACACATCTATTTTCATTTTCTTTCTATTTTCAATGAAATTCAAGGAAGAAAATGGTTAATTGATAAGGAGGAATAATTTAATTTTTTTTTCTTTGGTTTTAAATCCTGTCTTTTTTCAGACAGTGGAATCATTATAAATGCATATTATGGCAATGAAAACAGGCAATTTATTACACACATTGCTAATTTTTAATATATAACTATTTTATACTATATTGTAACAATTTTGACACTACCTTGTAACTATGCGATGCTAGTAACTTTTTGACTCTCCAATCTACATTGTAACTATTTGATACTACATCATTGTACAATGTAACTTTTTGACTACAATCTACATTTGATACTACAATTGAACTTTTTGACTTTCCAATCTACATTGTAACTATTTGACACTACCTTGTAACTATGTGATACTACAATGTAACTTTTTGACTCAACAATATCTACATTGTAACTATGTGATACTACAATGAAACTGTTTGACTCTCCAATCTACATTGTAACTATTTGACACTAACTTGTAACTATGTGATACTACAATGTAACTTTTTGACTACAATTTTACTATATCATGCGCGCTTCAACTGTCCATTACTCCATTTACAGTACAATTGATAAATCTACTTACTGATTTCAGGGATGGATAGATAACTACAATGGGCCCAGTGGCTTGTACATTGCTGTAAGTAAAAAAAAAAAACAGAATTTTCTGGTGAACACTTTGAAATTTGAACAGTTTTTTCTATGGAAATCTATAACCAAAAGTATCCAATATTACATAGTTATCCTAATAACAAAAGGAATTATACATGTATAATTTTATCTTACATTACACATTAATTATCAACAATATTAACTTAATGCTGATGATTCATTTTGCTTCATTTATATGCTGCACTAAATAATTTAATTTTGTATGAAACACGCATTTTCATTGGCTGAAATAATTTTGTTATACATGTACCTCCATAACAAAATTTTTGACGTTGCGAAATGTAACGTCATTTTTGATTGGCTGATGACATTGCGTAATGATTTATCACAGAAAAGACTTCGCCAAAGAAAGTGAAATATCTTGGTGTGTATAAGACGAAAATTAAATTATAAGAATTAACATTAATTATTTTTTCTGTTATACAGTCATAACATAAAAAACTGGAGTGTACTCTCTTCATAAACCGCTTCGCTGTTTATTTAGAGTACACTCCAGTTTTTTCAGTTATGACTGTATAACAGAAAAAATAATTGATGTTAATCCTTAAATAATGTGCATCTACTTAAAACTTCAAAACTAAATTACATTGTATTGCTACAGTTTGTAATGACCTCACTTAATTATGGTGAGAGCAGAAGAATTATATTTGTCTTACTTGTGACAGGTCATTTGTTTCTTAAGAAACTGACCTCATTACCAAACCATGGCAGTCTGAGGGAGGTAAAAAATGGCGCCTAGAAAAATGTCTCCGGCTCATTATTATGCAATAAAAAAAATTAAAAGCATTCTATAAAAGTATTGTAATGTTTCCCTTGGCTAGATCTTGACAATATTGGAAATATTTGCTAAATATAGAGTACATTACATAATCTGTACATACATTTTATTAATGCAGGCAGGCAAAGGTATCCTGCGCTCCGTGAAGGGTGACTTTCGCTGTGTGGCCGACATTGTGCCTGTAGACCTACCTGTCAACATGATGATTGCGGTGGCATGGTATACATCAGTCGCCAAGCCGAGTTCTACCCTCATCTATCATTGTACGACAGGCGGTACCAATCCCTTCACCTGGGGGGAGATGGGTGTGTATTTCTATTATGATATAGTATATAACAAGACTAGTTCTGAACACATGGGAAATTCGATTAATTTCCAATTTTTTTACCTTTTCCCCATCCACTTAATTCGCAGCCCCCCCCCCCCCCCCCCCCCCCATCAAAGGGAAGCAACTCTAGTAGATTAGAATGCTCCATCTTGCCTCCTCTCCATCTTACCATCCATCTCACATCTCAACATTACCCATCAGTTTCCTTACAATTTTATCTTGCTTTCATTACCTCACCGTCATTCGGGCTGCGGGTACTGCAGCTTTCCTCCACCTCCAAACCTTGCACGTCCTTAAAAAATGACCCTGGCTGTCAATAGGATGTTAAACAAAATAAACTAAACCAAAATCACTGTCATTTATCTTCTCTCTTTATCCAGAAGTTATCCAAAGTTAAAACATAATGCAATAATCACAGTTTCAATAACATATTTTATAGTTTTATTTACCTTGCCTGTCAAGTTTTGCCAAATAATATATTGCTAACTTACTTTACAAATTGATCTAGTGAAGGTCACCTCTGCTTTAACTGACAACAAACCTTAGATCTACTCTATGTAAACAAATATTACTGCTTAATCATGTAAAGTGATCATTACACAGAATTTTGCCTGAAAATAATTGAATGCGATGTTTTTGTTCTGTTATGATTTGGACTCATTGTTTTAAAAGTTCACTGCAGACATCATACAACAAATATACTGGTTTACATTTACTATAATTACTTGTTATTCTATATACAACAAGGAAATCCACTCTGAATGTTGAAGGAAAGAAATTTGATGTATTTATCTACACTGCGTGTATATACATATATGTATCTACTTGTCGTGTATAAACCAATACTTACTTTAATCTATTCAGCCATGTTTTATTATAAATGGAAAGTTGTTAATACTTTGGTATGTTGGTTAAGGTTGTTTAGTTATATACAGTGTGTATAATATTTCTTGACAGAGGGCGTTGTGATGAATTTCTGGAAAAAAGTCCCACTAGATTCCTGCTTCAGAAGACCGAAGATTAGGGTAACAATGAATAGGTATGTAGATATATATATCTCAGATCACATAAACAGCCTACTGTTGGCAGTGAGAAGTATATATCTCCAATCACATAAACAGCCTACTGTTGGCAGTGAGAAGTATATATCTCAGATCATATAAACAGCCTACTGTTGGCAGTGAGAAGTGTATCTCAGATCACATAAGCAGCATACTGTTGTCATTGGGAAGTAATGCTTTGGTAAATGGGAGATAATTACATTATAAACAAGTAAAAGATTCAAAGATAGAGTATAATTATTGTATTTAAACTTGAAACAGATAGGATCAGGGATAAAACTATAAAACAGAAATAAGGAAAATTATTGACACTATGCAAAACAAATTTGACTTTTCTATTTTTCAGTATGATCCATGACTACTGGGTGTTCGTCAGCCATATGATACCTGCATACTTCGCTGATATGGGGTACTGCCTCATGGGAAAGAGGCCAAGGTTTGTAATATTTAACAATCTATTACAATAGTTTTCTTAAAATATAATGGGCTTTAGAGAATCTCTATACCTACATTAAAGAATGAAATCTGGAAATTTGATGAATTTGTTGATTGAAATTGATTTTGTGGTTGAAGGTTGTAGATGATGTGGCAAGGCTTCCCTTGCTTCATTCAGTCTATAATATAGTGACTATTTCATAGATTTCTGAGTAATTTTTGTGTGTGAATATTTTAATTCAGCTTATTGATAATCATATCCTTTAATGCTATTAATAGTACTGTTGATAATAGTACTGTTGATAGTAGTGCAAAAAGCAGGCGACATATATATAGGTAGCTATGTCGGCATCGTCCGCATAAGTGCCCGTGCGATAACTCAAGTTCCCTTGGGCTGATCAAATTCAAACTTCATACAGATCTTCATTATCCCAAGTGCCTGCTTGGGATTGCTTTTCAGGTCCGAAGGTTAAAGAACAAGGTCACTGTTACTAGAAATAGAAAATTTGTTTCCATGCAATAACTAAAGTTACCTTGGGTCGATTGAACTCAAAAGGTCAAGGTCACTGTTACTGAAGATAGAAAATTTGTATTACTATAAATAGTAAATCTGTTTCCATGCAATAATAACTCTTGTAATCGCCCAACTTTCTGTGCAGGTGACACATCCACTTCTGTGGAATTCTTCTTGTCTTTAAATCTAATATAAACTATTTCCTGACAAATCAATCGCTTTCTTTTTTCCTTCACAATTTAATGAATTTGTTTCTTTAATATGATAACTCTTTTCTTACTACTTAAATATACTCTCAATTTCCTCACTGTTTTCAGGATGGTGAAGATCTACAACAAGCTCCATAGAGCCATGGACTCCCTTACCTTTTTCATCACACATTCCTGGGAGTGGACATACAATAATCTGGACATGCTCAAAAGTCAGATGTCGCCAGAAGACATGAAGGTTTGTACAATATATATTTATTCAGTGAAACTTCTCTAAACCAATCATTCACGGTATACAAATATTTGGTCGGTTAAGAGAGGGTTCGGTTCGGAGAAGTGATCCATTATGGTCAATTGAGATACAATAGGCTTTGGGGATATTTATTGATCAGATGGCATTTTGTATCTTTATAATCTTTATGATTATATTTATAATGATATCGAAGTTTAATGATTACATAGAATGCAGGGCACAATACGGGGTATTTATTTTATTGGAAACTAAAGAACAGTTTAACAAATAAAAATACATTGTAAGTTCATAATTTCATACATTTATAATTCTTACCGACCTTATTCAGGACATCGATAACACATTTTGAGATGAATTCTGAACTACTATTAGCCTCTTGTCGTATGCGAATTTGTCTGCTGCAAAAATAACCTGTTTAGGGCCTCATGCAAGTAAAATGCGAAACTCTGGCTTTCTAGCTCTTCTTGTTTTCTTATGGTAAACAGACCATACCGTTAATTCGATGGTGCATGGTGATTTGCATGGTTTCATTTACCTACTACATGTGTATGTTCAAAGACAAAACATACGACAACAATTGCCACTGGTGTTTATTTCACGATTGGTTGGCTGAGCACACTCAGGTAAAGCAGGCTTACAGAAGTAATTTAGGGTATATTTTACCGCTCTGGACACAAAAGTGGTTTGGTATTCCGAATTTAGACGGATCAATATTAGGAAGTTTGTTATTACATTTATAAAGAAGGATTGTTTCTGCATTTACATCACCATTTCCATCAGTATCAAGAGGTGATCAGCTGTTAGAAGGATTGGGGTTCAGAAGTTGCAGTTTATTCAATGAGTTTTTATTTTATATGAGATTTTATGAAATTAGTCTTTTTGCAAGACCAGCAAAAATTTAAACTTTTGATACAAGTTTCATAATATCTTATCGGAATGAAAACAAATTCAAAATATCAAATATCAAATATCACATAACTAAAAATATTTCACAGGTTTTAAAGTTAGACTGTGGTGGGGGAAAAATCAAATGGAGGCAGCCATTTTGTTGTGTCATTTCCAATTCATTTTACAACATCAGTGTCTATATTATGACGTCACAATAAATTTCTGACTGATTCAGCCAATAAAAGACGGTCCAGGGTATATTACACTAGTGGCATATGTAAAATATTGCATGGGTGGTTATTGTTACAATCGAGATGTTACACTTTTCAGAGATTCTATTTTGACCCGCGAGGGATGCACTGGCCAACATATCTTGAGAACTACTGTATGGGAACAAAGAAGTTTCTCCTCAACGAAGACCTGTCCGGGCTACCAGCAGCCAGAGCTCACCTCAGAAAGTAAGTCTTAACGAGAAAGACAAGGTCGCGACAACTAAGGTCCAACCAGGCTAGCCACAAACACTTATGTTGGTTCCAATTAAATGCCAGCACTAAACACCTACTGTGTATTTGGTTTGTACCAGTTGTACTGAATAGGTTCGGTGAGTTTACAAGATGGCCGTCGCCTGAAAAAATTATCGCTTCAAACATAAAAAGCGACTATTTTGCTTTTTACAATGTAATGGATGTAAAATCAGTACCTGAGAATTCCGTTAACTATCAATTCGTATAATTTATACAATTTCATCGCAAATGAAGATTCCTTGTCTCATTTTAACAACATTAGTATGATGAAGCATCACAGCTCCGCCATCTTGGATCCAAGTGGTATGTCTCAGGAAACGAACAATTTGAACCGTTTCGGTTCTACTGGTACGCTACATTTCATTACGAGTATAGAAGATCTGTACTGGTACAACTGGTACGAACCCGATAACGGAACGAACAGCATGACTTGTGTTATATCTGTTGCCATGACAACCTCAAAAATATAGAAAATAGACTTATAAGGTCTGTGTTTCAGGAATATGATTTAAATATTTTAAGTAAGATTTTAATGGAAAACTGATACCTGGGATATTGAAAACTTGAAGGAAACCAAATTTTAATTTTATGATGTGTTTGTAACCCAGCAATATGAATACTGGGATATTTTTGAGGGGCCGCAGTGGCCGAGTGGTTAAGGTGTCCCGACACTTTAACACTAGCCCTCCACCCCTGGGTTGCGAGTTCGAAACCTACGTGGGGCAGTTGCCAGGTACTGACCGTAGGCCGGTGGTTTTTCTCCGGGTACTCCGGCTTTCCTCCACCTCCAAAACCTGGCACGTCCTTAAATGACCCTGGCTGTTAATAGGACGTTAAACAAAAAACAAACAAAAACAAACAAAACTGGGATATTTAAAATTTGAAGGAAACCAAATTTTAATTTCATAATGTGTTTGTAACCTAGCAATATAAATATACATAATCATGTACTTAACTTAGTCTTTTTTTTGTCCAAAATTTATGTATACATGTACATATTACATAGCTGACCTCTTCTGTATAGACTAATCTAGAGTTTGTATTGTTTTTCAGGCTGAGAAACATCCGATACACTTTCAACACCATCCTTCTAGTAGCTCTGTGGCGTGTACTGATTGCACGATCACAAATCGCACGGAACTTGTGGTTCTTCATCATGGGGCTTGTGATGAAGTTTGTGAAATATACACGTATTACCAGTACAATTGGTGGAAAATAAAAACTCCATGTTCAGAACGTAGACTACAGGGTGTCTGGAGCCACTGGTGGAAGGGATACAACATGAGGACAGTCTATTCATATATGCAGCTTAAAGCAGAACAATAGAAAATTCAGTCTCCCACAATTTGAAAACTTGTTTTCTGATCCAGAGAAAGAGAAATCACAAGATTCTGCTGAAATAGAATACCATTCTGCAGTGCTATCGTGAAATACATCTAGAAGTTCCTAGAGAACAAGGCTTCACATAGGATAGATTTGGAGGAAGATGGTTTTGAGAAATTTGTATCATCATTCAATTTGATACTATGTTATGGACACTTTAGCATAAAATGTTTGATAGCTGTTGGAAAAAAATGAAAAATATGTTGTTTTTTAAAGATATGAAAAATCCATAATGTTGGTCATGCTTTAACTTTATATTGCTTTAAAATATATCGTATAATAATATATCGTATAATAATATAGCATAAATTTAAGGTGTTGGAAAAACTTTTATCTCAGCAAGAAAGATTTTACTGGAAAAAACCAAGTCAAAAACAAAACAAAAATAAAATATTATTAAAAACAACACCAGAACAACAAAAAATCACTCCACTAAATTGTCTAGTCATTTCTAGAAAATCCCTGTAGTTTCTTTCTTTGATAGTGTTCAGTTTTGCCATCCCATTTAAAAAATATTGGAGTAATGGAGTGAAAATTTAACATATAAAAAGAAAAAAATAAGGGCTAGATTCTTTTCTTTTTTTTCTTCTTTTTTTTTTTGACTTCAATCCCACATTCTGTAGCTTCTTATGATGTCATTTCCTCTGTATAAGGTCTTTAAATGTTAGACAATAAAAAGACCAGTCTGTGTGTACAGAAAATGGGCTGACATAAAACCTGTACTACATCAAAATGGCCTCTGTTTCAGATGTACTTTAGTAAGATGCTAGAATTTCTTCAGTTTCTGAAACAACATCAGCAATTTAAATGGCAACAATATCCGAGTGAAGGAGCTGTTTTTATTTCTGATGTACTTGTGTAATGCTAGACTTCTTTCAGTATCTGATGCAACATAAGTGTGATTGGAGACAATCTTATAGAGAGACAGACGTTTCGTCACGGTATAGTTAGTCATATTTGCGGAGATTTTAGTTTCGAAATTAATATTTTCACGGTCTTTGAATATTAATAGGTCAAAAATAAATACCCAGTGAATATTCATACAAGTTATGATAAATATTTATTATTTATTTACAAAAAGGTATCAAAGTGTTTGCCTGCTTACTGTAGAATGTTTACAAGGTGGTGTTGCACAGAATTTAATACTGTAAAAGTGGAAATATTCGCGGTGTGGAAATTTTCGCTTATTTCGCTATCAGTAAATCTCCGCGAAAATGTCCACACGCGAATATATTAACACATAAAAATACTAAATATAAAAGATACAAGTTAGCGCAAAAATATCTTGACGGCGCGAAAATATCCACACCGCGAACACTTTGGAAGCTTGCTAAGCGAAAATTTCCGCACGTGAAAATATCCACTTTTACAGTACTTGCTAACTAGTTCTGCCTGCAGGGACAACCGAGGTCAGAAAATGCTGTTTCGATGTGTCCTGTAATAAGCCTGACCAATAATTTACTTTTTCTGTTGGATCCAATGACTTACTACAAGATCATATTTTAAACAAGGAAACCAAACTAAAGTTCTGATTAGTAGCAGTCTAAAAATATTCCACCAGATTCTTTACGGTGATGTGTTTAAGTTAGAATATGCTCGTTTTTCTATACTAAAACAAATTATGTATGTAATTGTGACTTGACAGCTACTTTACTCACAAAGTTGTGGCTGTCCTGACAGATTATTTGTAAAAATAATGAAATGGTTGTTATCAAGAATCCATTATTAGTCCTGGAGAAGTTTTGTACACACACAAAAATCTTGTGGGGTACTGAATTTTGCAAGAATTTATAGTCAGGTTGACTACAGCCATAAGACTGGTACATAAACAGAATATTTATAACAACTTGACATCACACGGAAGGCCATGTTGTTATTGTTTATGGAAGAAATGTGTGTAGATGTCTTTAAGATCATGTGTACAAATCCATGCTGCTAGAATGACAAGTGAAATAATGTAAATACAATGTAAGTAAAATGTACAATATACATCTTCTTTGAGGTCATCTTACGGTAATATTATGTATATTAATGTAATGACACTAAGAGATCGTGTGACAATACACAGCCTAATGTATGTATGTGTATAAATGAAATGAGTTTAGTTTTTTATGGAAATGTATGATTGTAATTATATAAAACACAGACAGAACTGAGACCTTTAATACATGTCAGTGGTATGGTGTCAAGATTTCTAACTGAAATCACACTTGTTGTGAGCTTTAATTGTAAAAAGAATAGATTCATATGATTTTTTTTTTTTATAATTTTCCATTCCTGTTATCCGTCAGTAACAAAGCTCTGGATAGTGTGATATAAGGTATATTGTACATGACTATTACTTTCCTTGACTTCAGTAGACCAAACATATGTTTCTTCAAAGACTGATATGTAGATAAGTAGATATCTACCTTAGATGTACCGTGTATTTAACACTTAAATAAGTACAACATTCCTATAATATAGGGTATATATGTAGTGCTGTCCTGTACGTATCATATGACTGTCATGTGACCGTGTCATGTGATTTTGTCATGTGACCTCGTCATGTATCATTTGACCAGCTGTGTCTTGTCAAATATTTTCTTAACTCAGAAATTAAAAATGGTGCAAAATAAAGTTGCTTCCTTTTCGACAAGTGCTCAATGGATGTTTGAGAATTAAGAGGACAGAAATTGTCACACCCTTTTTCTCGGCAATCTATATCTTAATAATGTTTGCACATAAGTGCTCCACTCTTCCATATAACAGTGCACCAGTACATGTATGTAGCACTATTGGTTATAATGGTTTACTCCATGACTAAACCCAACAGCTTAATTATTAGAATCATCTTTCATCTGTTGTTCATTTACTTAAAACCAAAAACAAAACAAAAATATTAGGTTTCTTGTTTCCATATGGATACATATTTTCCATCCAAAAACATTTTATGGCGATTTTCAAGGAAGCACTGTGCAGTCTTTTTCACCCTCAAATATAACCTTTAGTTATCAAAGTAAGTATCTAAAATATAGCCCACTCCCAATTTTACAGGTAACTTGTATGTAATTTGTTATTACCCACAGGGACTTGGTACAGACTCCCAACCATTAATACACATATACAGACTATATAGTGGCAATTTGTGCCAAGCCCCTGTGTTGCTGCCATTATTTTTTGTTACACTCAACATATCTTTTACTAAATTTTTCAACTTCTTCAAGTGATTATACAGGGAAAAACTAACTACCACAACATCCCATCATAACCCTGTGTTTTAAATGTTCAGGCATGCGCAGGAACTTGTGTATTCATTGAGTTGAAATCAGCTACCTGTTGTCATTCACAAGCTTATAAATAAAATTTCTTCACATAATACAACAGCTTTATGGTATACTCATTACAAGTTATTAAGTTATTTTTGAGTAAACCGGACTCAAATTAGTTTTCCCTTTGTTTCATCGGTTGTATTTTGGGCATTTGTTTACAAATTAAATTTCTTCTGATCAAACTTATTATGATGGATGGGAAATGAACTTTAATGAATCATCTTATTACTTTGTTTTTCCCTAAAAAAATATGGTTACACAGTTGTCACATTTAATGCGATTTTATGACTGTTGTCTTAATTGACAAAAACTGTGGATATGGAGCCTCAGATCTGTACGTGTTGCTCTATAGTAATCGCCTGGTTTATCTGTTTGCCCAGATTTCATAGTAACAACCCAGGTTATCTGTTTGCCCAGATTTCATAGTAATAACCTATTTTGTCTGTCTGCCCA